>NC_058042.1:11932500-12165000 GCF_020085105.1 Siniperca chuatsi
ATTTGTAACTGGTAACCCATGATTTAATTAGCACTTTTAAAGAGAAACTCGCAGGGAAATCTCATTGGCATTTGACCCAATGCTGTGATACTGGGATGTTTTGTTACTTTGATCTTTTATGGTATTAAGAGATGACATAAGGTGAGATGATATTGATTCACACAGTTCAAATGCTCAGTTTAATGTGCAGCACTTGCGCTACTAAACTATGGTTTGGTTATTAAGTAGAAGCCTTGATTGGAAATCAGAGTACAGAGGGCTTGGTAGAAACACATATGGCACTGGGATTGTCAAGTGAGCCCATTCAATCACATATTGTTTGTTCATTAGCCTCACACTACCTTTAGGGGGGGAAAAGAAGCATAAAGGAAGAAAACAAAATCAAGTGTCAATTATTCACTACCCTTTTATGACATAGAACAGCCATCCACTCTTAATCAAACTAACACAGGCTGCTCAAGTAAGGAATGGCACTCACTGACTCAGTAATGATTCATGGACACAATAACAGCAATTCCTAGGCAGCATAAGTGCCAGTTGGCCCAAGTCAAAGTTAAACAGCATTAAGAGAACCACAAGATCAAACCAAATCAGATGCAGATGAACAGGATTTGTCATAACTGTGTCTTAGCTCTCTTACAAGTCTTCTTGCCCCCTCTTGTCATAATGAGCTCATGTCAAACAACTGCAATGACATATGCAAATGATTGTAGCTAACAGGAGATACGTTTTTGGCACCACCACTGGCACTGACAGATGCTACAGAAAAACACATACCCTAGAACATTTTGTCTCGTAAAGGCAAAGCTGTAGGCATCATGGGCTAAGATTTGGTGGCTTTTCACTGGCTAACGAGATTCTGACATCTTGGCAGCACAGTGATTGGGGTGAAACAGAGCAGTATGAACTGTCACAGTTCAAATTGTGCCATGTTGAAATGGGAGGCAGACAGGCTGGCAGGCAGACATTTCCAAAAACCACAGACCTGGTGTTAATGGTACATTTAAGCCTCATATAGTTCTGTCACATTATCCAAAGGAACATTATTTCTTCTGTGTAGATGTCTGGATGAAAGCGTAATGACCTAATTGTTAGCTGAAAATAAAAAAGGGATAAGTCTGTTAAAATTAAACATCCATTACACAAAAAAATCTACACATTACAAGCATACCTCAAATGGAATGCATAATTTCTTTTATTAGCATGCTATTTTAGTCACCCACCACATCTATTTATATTATGTTACAATATGTACATTCGTTTCCCCATATTACACTTAAATCTTTTCATATTTCTCAGTCTTTCTCTCTATTTCCGTTACTCAGAATGAATTTATTTTGGCCTCACTTCCCTTATCAACATTATACCATTATGGTGTGACAAAATGCCTCAAATGCATAGTTCCACACTTATTTGCATCTCATTTTATTTCTATTCAGTAAATTATGATGATTCAACATTTTCTTTTCATAATTGAATTTCATTGAGCAAAAAAGGTGCACTGACGCAGTGTGACTATTTGGAGAGTGTATGTGTGTTAATGTTTGTGTGTTCAGGATGGGTCCAGCTATTTTTAGCATATGAGGTTTTCTGATGGTTTTCCTCCTTATGATAGTTGTTACTGTGTTTGTGCATAATATCATTTTTAGTTTTTCAAAGCAAACTGTAGAACAAGAGTTATCACAGCTGCAGGCCAATTTTCTTTTTAGAAATAGAACAATTTGAAAAATCAAGTAAAATATATTTTTTCTATGTGCATGCTTAATCTGATCATTAAAATAATAATCTACAGTATATACATTAGATATTTTAGCTAATTACTTATGATCTGAGGATATTATCTTTGATCTGTAATACAAAATGTCACATTTCAAGTGCAATAATGGCACAAACTAAAATAGGCTTGCCGGGAAAGACTTGTTGCCCTTATTAATGTCTTGAAGGGCTGACATTTTTCAGTCACAGCATCATAGATGTTGTGACATGTTCATAGACATGTTCTACAATACTAAGTTTATAGAAACAGTGAATATAAAGAGTTTTATATTATATATATGGTGCATAAGAAAGTAATAAAAGTAAAAGTACATTTACCCTGGAACATTAAGAAAAAAAGGCAAAGAATATGTTTACTTGGCTTAATGTCATACATACATCTATCAGTCAACTGTAGCTTTAACCTGACAAATGCAACCCAACCAAGTTGTTTTTAGTTGTCCTGCATGCACAATAGTATATATGTCTGTATGTATATGTACATACAGCAGTGCAGTAATTTGCATCATTCTTGATGAGACACAGTTTGTGTACTTTTGTCAGAAGTGGGATCTAGATTATACTGTAACAAACTTGAGTGGGCTGTACTTTAGGTTACAGGGTAAAACCATAGATCACTGTCAGATTGTATCAGCCAGTCCTATATGAAGCTCACTGTGAACGGCACATTTCCAAAAGTAATTTCCTTGACAATGTAACACCATGCTGTTAAAGTGACAGACAGGCTGCTCTCTTTAAGAATCTCCTGCTTGTGCCTGGGGAATGAAAATGTGCTAAAACCAATCTCGTTTTTCATAATCATTCTTGGGATATTCTTCGGTCTCCAAATGCAGGAGAGACATTAAGCCATATAGCAGGAGGATAGGCCCATAGTTAGATTTGCACCCTATCAGACCATAGCCATTCTGGGAGTCCACTCAGCCTGCTGCTACCCCCCCCAAACACACACACACACACACACACACCTAAATGCTTAAATGAACAAATAAGACAGAATGAACATTTAAATTCACATACATAAACCCACTTTCACACTTACACACACACACACACACAACCTGGAAGTCAAGTAATCATTTAAAGCTCAGTTGCATTGCCCAAACTGTAAAATACAATGCAAAGAATCACATGCAAAAGGCTTAACTCAAGATGAACTGACTTCCTCAGATTAAAAGGGAAAGATGGGTGATAGTGCATCGAACAAGTAAAATGTGAATGTTGATAATGTGATACTGAAGGTGATATTGATAGGGTTATTGATGGAGAGATATTGATTACATGCTGAGTTGTAGCTGCTCAGCAATGAATAGAAGGTTGAGTTTAGAATGAATAACCATGACATGATTTGGCTGTGTGCTTGATAAGTATTTAGGGCTTTTTGAGTTTGATTTGTAACATTAAAGTCTTTCTTATGGCACAGAATAAGTAAAATTGTAGTCAAGTAAAAAGACTTATTGCAGGCACACATTTTCATTTAATGATGTCCCCTTGAACTCAGTGTACAAATGAACAAACCTAATTCTTTAGTGTAGGTATGTGTGTGTGTGTGTGTGTGTGTGTGTGTGTATGAGTGCATTCATTAAAAATCAATAATGAAATGGGTCTGACATTTGTGTCTAGTTAAAAACTGTGTATTGTGATATAGATGTTTTCACAGCTTGGAGATGTGGATGATCTTACATAGCATCTACTCTGCTTGACCTGTCTGTCTGCCTGTCCTCTGCTTAAAGAATCTTTAACAATGTAAACACATCTATGCCAATGTGTCGAACGATTTCAAACACAGCTCAGTTTTATGTAACATGCTGTAACCTATGCCACTGTATGAGCATGCATAAAATACAAAATAATGGATGAAAAAAGTGCTGTGCACTCAGTAAACAGCAAATACTAACGCGCTGAGCACATATGCAGTTTGACGAATGCATATAAAATTCCAACTTCTGGCAACACCTGAGACTGAGACAAATAAGATCGGACAAGTCAAAATATCCAATATAGATTGAATATTTTATTATAGATTGCACAGGCACCAGCTTTTCTATTTTCACATTTTTTGTTTGGACTCTGTTTCACACACTTTTTATAAAAGATAGCCTAGACAAACTACATTGAGCAGTAGTCATTCATTTAAGAAGGCTGATGTTAAACAAATATTATTTGCTTTCCAGATCTCATAATTTCACCTAATGATTTTTGATGTTGCACAAATGAAAGCCTAATGTAAGGAACCTAATTTAGGAAGAATCAAAAGTTCATTTAAAGTTATTAGACACTTTAAGTGATTTTACTTAATAGAAATACTATTTTCATCTACCTTTCCAAAATTCCTGTTTAAGATCCTTACACTAGAACATGGGGAACTAACCCTTCATTCTGTTTTCTTATCTGTTGTCCAATCATTGAACTTCCAATGCAAAACCATGTGAGGACACCCATGCCAGTACCAACTTGTGCAGTGTCTGACTAACTGTATGCAGGAGGTGAAAACAGCTTGTGGGAAATTCAATGCACTCCTTCACAAATGTCTCTTCTCAATGGGTCTCAAGATAATGTCATTCTGCAGCATGTTGGAGGCTGTTTTTCAACCACTGCACCTTATTTCATTTTTTTTCTTCCTCCATTTTTGTAGCTTGTTGCCAATTCTCTTGTTTTTATCCACCTTTTTGCCACTGTTTTTGCTCTGTGTGAATCAAGAGCTCATTGGCTTGTGGCTTGTGATGAGGAGCAACAGGCAATTACACTCTGTTTAGTTGTTTCTCTGAAACTGGGAGCAATATGCTTTCTGTGCTGGCAGGGATAATCCCTGCTGCTACCAAAGCGAGCATGATGTGTTTGCATGTTGGACGTAGCACTAAGGAAGTGTGGGCTTGCATTTCTGGTACATTTACTGGAGCATTGATGGTTACTGTCAAAGACTCAGAAATAGCTGCTAAGTGTGGCACAAGCACAAACTACACCAAGGTTTCTTAATCCTACTATGATGTAATCTGCGGTGGCTGCCAGAGCGTATTTTTCCTTCTACCCTGGCAGCCATCCCTGGTCTAATGATGATCAGGGCTCCTGGCATTACTGCCCTGAAACAATTTTTCCTCCTCCTGTATCGACCCACAAATTCTGTCCCGCCATAATTGAGTGTGCTCTGCAACCCTCTGCAGAACATTTGAAGAACAGGTTTTTATATTTTCTTATGTTGTTCTTGGCATGGCTCTGATGATCCACAATACCAAAAATGTGTCACATACATAACAAACTAGACCAAATATGAAATACTGGATAGACAGTGGCCCCACACACTTATATTAGGCATCCAATTGTTGAAACTGAAACTTGAAACTATTTTCAGAATTTAAGTGATTAGGAAATAATTTTAGTACATACAAGCATTACTTATGATGTTGTGTAAAAGTAGCCAGGTTTGTCAATAGCTAGTCTGAGACTGTCCTCACAAGAACAACAGCATTTGTTGTTTGTTTAAAGGTCCAGTGTGTAGGATTTAGTGGCATCTAGAGGTGAAATTGCAGTTTGCAACCATTTGAATACAGCTCGCATCACCCTCCCCTTTCAAGCAAAACTCGCGAAAAAACGCAAACGGCCCTAACAGCCAGTGTTTGGTATGTCCATTCTGGGCTACTGTATAAACATGGCGGTGCAACATGGCGGGCTCTGTGGAAGATAAAAACAGCTTATTTTAAGATAATAAAAACACGATTCTTATTTTCAGGTGATTATACACTAACCAAAACATACTTATAAATATTATATTCAATTTCTGCCTAAATGTTACACACAGGACCTTTAAATGTAATTTTGGAAAGAAATGACAAATCACATATTTTGTTGTTTAATTTGAAGAACTGTTGGCTAGTCTAAAGAGACTTAGCACATCCCTTTTCCTTTAGATGAAAATGATTATTTATTGTTATTATTATAATTACTATTACTAGTAGTAGTTTAAGTATTTGTACTACCATTTGGTAAAGTGGTTCCTACCTTGTTTGTTCACATTTGCAGACAATTTAAAGAGCAAAAGTGAAGAATAATTTGGGAAGGAGGCTCCATGTCAAGATTCGTGTTTTTTGATGTCACAATTTAGATTGTATCATAGCGATGATGTTTGACTTACAAATCATCTTTTAGATAATGTATTTTCTTTCTGAAAGTTATTTTTTTAAGGGCAAGGTGTCAGATACACAAGTTGTATTTATTTTTTGGTGAAAATAATGGGGGGAGTGTGGTGATGGTAGCAGTGCCAGGTAAAACTAAAATGATAACAGGATAATAACTATTATAGTGAAATGGATACAATCCTGTAAATATGGTAAGGCAGTGCTTGTATATAAAGGCTAATTATTATAATGATGACTGATTACAGTTATGAACAACAATAATTAGCATATGATCAGTATTATTATAGTAACCTCACAATCAACATACAAGATAATTCCATAGGCCAAGACAGAATGTGATGGGTGAATGATGACTCTGATTAAAGGTTCAGTTTAGTCACAATACAACATTTCCAACACTCAAAACATTTAAACATCACTAACATAACTTTTCAATACAAACAGTATAACGTTATAGCACTAAATAGTTAGTTCCATCAGAAAAAAAACATTTGGAAGAGCTCAGTTGTTATGTAGATACTCAACTGTGTCTTTTTTTAAGGTCACCAAATGGATCAATGAAAGTGTAAGAGAATTTAGAAAAGGTCAAAAGCATGCACTAAATCCTAAGTCTTACAGTATGTTAAACTACCCCAGAACAGCTGTTGCACACTCCCTACCCCACCTCTGAACTAAGCACAACCCAATTTTGAAATGAATGCATCTTATAATAGGGAACAAGGGTCATGCACCCAAAACAAAATAAAACAAACACATACATACACACAACACAGAAAGTGTATCTAAGTATGCTCTATGTGTACAGTATTTGCTTGTTAGGCTGTTCTATCAACCTGTTTTCTGATATTGATATATTTTGGAAAAGAGAATTGGTAGTATTACTTTGTTTCTATCTGCCTTACTATGTAATGATTGCAATGATTGGTAATTAACATACTGTACTAACAAAAAACAAATAAAGTGTAGTCCGATCAAACAGAACTGACTCGACCAAAACAGATCTTTAAGTCAAAACTATAATTCTACCAGGATTGCAGTTGTGGTCATAAATGAGGCCATTAATTGGCAAATATGATGAATGCTACTTCTTGGATGGGTGACTTCCAGAAAAATTGCTTTCTCTGATAGAACTACTAAATAACACAACCGGGTCTCTTCGACATTAAAAAGGACAGATTCTAGTCTGCAACTGGCTCTATCACCTCATTGCCTGTGGCATCCTGATAAAAATCACTTAAGTCATTGATTAAAATGTAAGCAGGTTAATGCTAGAGGTGACTTCTCCCGCTTAGCATAATTTGCTTATTACACAGGCAAATAAACAAACCATTGATCACAGTGGTCCCTGACAGAAAATAGATTAGATGGAAGGAACCAGGATCAGGTACATGTGTAATACACCAGCATGCTTGAAATGGTCACACTACTGTGGCTCATCAATCCAAGACACGCTGTGTACATGCCCACTATTGCCTGCTTGTGTGTGTGGTAATAATAAAATAATAAATATGTAATCAGAACAACCCAGGATAAATATGAGAAATCCAGCCTTTTCAGAGGCACAATTTTTAGTAATCTTCAGAAAACTTTACAGAATAGAAATTAAGCATTAAAATATACTGCTGAACACTTGAAAATGCTTTCCTTTACATTCCTTCTACATTAATACTAATCTGTTGTTTTTTACCATTATTGTCCTGGGATCACCACCATCAGTCTTACTTAACTTGGACAGTCACACTCCTCCCAACCACAGTGACAACTGTAGCAGTAAAACAGCAAAACATTTAATTTGGACAGGTGTCAAGGAGGCTTGCAATAAGGGGACAGGCAGAGACATAGGTCAGAACAAGTCTGCGGAACTGCCGATGTCAGGCTCATCTTTCTTTGACATGGACGGCCTGTATGTCTACCTTCAATTTTACACATCAGACTGCAGCAATTGCTGCAGCAGCAGGACACGACTCAAGCTTGGATTTTCATTGCTAAACTTGTACCTTTATTCAATTAGTTGAAAAGACCTTATAGTATTGATGTGAGTGTCTACCAATGTTACCCTGTTTTTGTACTGAATTACCTGTATTTGTAATGTCATTAGGGAAAACTGTAATGTTCAGAATGCAAATTCCATCTAGAATTTTAAAATTATAATAATCATGTAATGGTAGTGGTAATGTTAATATTAATTAATTAAGTACTGATAATAGGAATTATAGTGATAGGAATAACAATGATAATAATAGTCATAAGACTAATAATAACAATTGTAGTAGCAGTTGTCGAGCAGGAACACGGGGACAGCAGGTGGCCCACAATCACAGATTCAGACTCTGCAGCTCCGGAGGCAGAAATACCTGCTGAAAGCGACACGAGAGAGGAAAGAGATGAGAAAGCACAAAACTACGGGAAAGAGAAGATGTCGAGTTTGTAACATTAATGAGATAAAAATGCATACAGATGAATAATGATAAAATGATAAATGCATGTATACTGTAACAGTAGTCATGACATTATACTTAAACACAGACAGTAACTAATAACAGCAGTAGAGAAACTGTTTGCAATCTACTACTGACTTGTAGTTCAACTGTTATTTCTTGACATTAGCGTTAAGAAAAAGCTTGGATAGTTTTACTTTTTAGACACAAAACCACCAAACAGTCAAACACACATCTTCAACTCATTCTTACTTGTTATGAAGCATTTGCTACACACATAACACTAGGTGTGCGATGAAGTGGGATCCCACTGTGCCTGAGGCATTCTCAGATCTGATGGTTTGAAGCCAGAGCACTTTTCTGTTACTGATTTGGGATTTGGAAGTGTGAAAACCTGAGATCTGTTTTTCCTTGTGTTGAAGGTGTGTCCTGGGACACAACAACTTTTAGGCATTAGGTTGATTTTGTAAAAACTGGTATATGCAAACATGTGTCTATGAATTGTGCTTATAAACAGCTATTCTAAATGACCACTTTGTTACAAACATTGTACCAATACAGAAAGCAGTGTAACATATAAATAAAATAAATACAATTATGCATGTCTGGGAAATGTCTTCTATGACTGCATGAACATTGTAGGTTAAGAGTTGTTGTCACTAATAATTAGTAAGACAATTTGTAGTTGGAAATATAGTAATAATGAATGCATTTTGAAGAATTGTCTTTAAACCCTGGTACTCTTATCTGTGCTTGTGATTTTCCAAATTGACTGCAATATTCCTTTGTTTGATGATCAGTCTCAGATTCAATGAAGGGCCCTTGCCCTAAGGTGTCTTTAACTATGATGTGATTCTGTTTCTGTGTCGACCTCAGCTCTGGTGTGACACAAAGACACATTCATAGTTTAAACCAAAAAGTTTAAGACCTTCTCATGGAGAAAAATAACATTTAATATATATATATACACACATATTTATATAGTTAATATACTTTTATACAGTATATATACTGGATGTTCCACTTCATACTGCCTGTTTCAGTCTTCACAACATTTTCAAAATGGAGGCCTTTGGCAAAGCTCAGTCACCCACTTCTTTCTCAACTTCTTTGTTTAGAAACTGGAGTAAATGTTCTTTTTAGTTTTGAAATTGGTAGCTCAGACCTTAGCCCTTATCAGTGGCCTCTCATATTTTACTATAGTGCATCTATGCACAGTGCTTTCATGTTAACCTCAGAACACCTCCCAGACCAGTAAACTGGACTACGCTCTGAAAACAAGTGTGAGAACAGTAATTTCCTTTTTACACATGCAACTGCTTGTTTTGCTTAATGAACTAGCAATATGTGCTTTGCATCAAGGGCGTGCACAAGGGCGGGCTAAAGTTGCCCAATCAACCGTTTGCCCATTTGTCCTCTTTGGATGAGCTGCCCCTCTGGAGGAAAAACAGCACAAATACGAGTAGCCCATAATTGTTAAAGTTAGAGTCAATTAAATCACCATATCGTCCAAACATTTATTACTTTTTGATATGCATGCCTCCACGGTACATGATGATGGGGTGGCCCAGAGCTGTAAAAGAAAAAAAAAAACGCAATGCAAAGCGATGCCCTTTGTCCCCTGTCATGTGACACTGTAGCATCCAAATTTGGTATTGTTGCTGTTGTGTGAGGGATCCGGTTAGTCTTTTGAAGTTGTGGAAATGATTAACGACGAATGGTATAACCAAAGGGATGCCCTATGAATAAAAATCTCCACATATGCTTTCGAACAATGCACAGCTTGTCACGTTTGCATCATGTTGAGCAATATTGCCTTATATTAAGCTATCACATGAACCTGCCAGCTCGCTAGCTAGCTGGCTAAGAAATAGGCAGTCTAACCTAGAGAGAGAAAGAGCTGAGGGAGGCAGCTAATGATAGATGAACAATAGAAATGTCAAGTAACCATTTCCTACATAATTAGTCTAATAACTAACTAAAAACGAATATTTCAATTAATGAGAAATACACACTATATTATATCTGTGCATAGTATTGTTACTGAGTTTCATCTCATCTTCAACATAAGAGGGGGCTAACCCCAAGAGAGCACTGGAGATCAAATAAAATACTTCTAATAGCTATAGTAAAACATGGGATGCAAAGGCCAGAAAATATGTTTATGAAATTTGTGATTGTTTTGTAATTTTTCTGTATTCTAGTACATATTTTTACATACAAAACTAGATATAGCCTACTCCAGTCTAATTCCTGGCCTTCACCAGGAAGCATTGAGTCAAGCCACTGTCAGCGTCACGTCCATGAAAATTAAACTGGCTAACCAAAGTGTTCAATTGTTTTAGTGCATTTTTTCCTGTGAGATGAGGACGATTGACAATTCAGTCAGACATTTAGAATTGAAATTATTAAAAACCGGCAAAATATATATAAGGTACTTGCTATTTTATATAGTAGTTCTACCATGCCCAAGCAACTTTGAATGGAAAACGCTGTGGACGATGGTATTCTTAATTCTGATTCTAATAATTCAACTTAAGATGAAGTGCACCAACAATCATCACATCCAGACCAGAGAGTGATGTAGAGCATGCTGAACATCAGGAGACACATCAGACAGGTACATATGAGGGTGGTAATGGTTGAGTGTGAGAGAATTACTATTAAGGGCCATGCCAGTAAGAGTGGGATAAAGAGAAACATAGATGCTGTGGACAATGGTATTCTTTACAATTCTAAATTGTATGTATGTCTATAAATTGTCTTTATGACCAATGCTTTGTTAAAGCGCTATAGAAATAAAATGGAATTGGACTGAAAAGAAAGATAGCATTTTGTCTGGAATTGTCTTTATATTAAATGTCATAGACAGAAATGTTTATAATGGAAACCCAGACATTCTGTGGTATTCATTCATGGAGATATGAGATATGAGTACAATGAAAGGTTTTGGTTGATTCACTAAAGTATAGTAAATTTCCAATGGCTCGAATTTGCAAAATCTACTTTAAAATGTTTACTTTACATGACTCATAATAACTTGAGTTGAAAGAGTTTGTTTGAAGTTTGAATATTTTGGTTTTCACTTTTTTGGTTTCAAAAATGTTTCCTCAAAGTTTGAATGCTTTACATAGTTTCTGCTTTGTATAACAAGTAACTAAATGAAGGACAATTGTGCCATGTTGAAAAGGTGTAATTACCATACAGGTGCACGCCTTTTACAATCAAATTGATAGATGACAATGTTAAGCTCAAAACGCAAAATCATATTGTTGCTTAAACTAGTTACAAGAAACTATCTACAATAATGTGTTAACTTACGCACAGTGTGCAGTTTTTGAATGAAATTGATTTGTGGTTAGTTAAATTACCATATTTTACACCAGTCAGGTACATGCTGATTGAATTTGAATCTTTGAGTTGTTTTCTACTGTGATAATGCTGGAGCATATCGGATACAACAGTAACTTTCAGATGGGAAAATAACCCTTGTGGCAAACAAAGACACATGCTTACACAAATTGTTTGATTAAATATTTTTCCGTCATGAATTTATTATCTCATACTATTAAATTCTGCAAAAGTATAATTTTGGTTTTGAATAGTTTAATCTGGTCTAAACCGTGATGCATGTCTTGTTAGGACATCCATTGACTTCCTATCACCTAAACTTTGACCATGTATCAACACAAGATGTCCCTGGAATTGCACAGCAGTGTGTCAAATCACAGCGCTATCTATGAACTCCATATTAGTCTTATCCCTGCTGCAGTTGCTGCCTTGTCTTAGAAGTCACTCTGCAATAGTGAAACAAATGAAGTTCTGATGAATAAAAAAACCTTTTCAAAGGGGACTTTTATTTCTTACCCTCTGTGCCATTGCAGAGAGCAATTCCAAATTGTGTGCATGACTATAAACACTGCTGTCTGTCTGCTGAAAACACCCACATGTGAAGTGAAATTGTTTGGCATCATTATACTGCAAACAGGCATCAAGAATCACTGTATAATGTATAGAATGTGCTTTAATTTAAATATTTTTTTTATCCAGGAATATGTAATCATGACCCAGATGTTTAACCAATGTTAAACTATTCAAAACCCAAAGTATACTTTTTAAGTATGCTGCCAAAAAATTACCATGTCTTGTTTTGTAGATGTATTTTTGATGGACGATGACTGCCTCACAGGCAACCTCGTGTTTCACCAGTTTTGATACAAAATGTTTAAGTATTATAACTTTAAAGTTATTATTGTTAAACTTTTTGCATTATTTGCAGAACTATAGGAGACAAGACATACCAGCTTGTCTGGCAGGAGTATTGAGTAAATGCATTTGTGCAGCCACATCGATATGACCGGCCCACTGTAGTTGTGGGCCACACTCCAACATCTTAGATGAAGGGCATGTGAATGCAGATGTTGTTCTTCACCTAGCTTTGCTCTGGGCAAGGGTATCGCTAAGGCAATGGTGTGAAATCACCATTTGTGGCTCACCTCAGTACAGTGACTAGATAGCCAGCGGTCATATGTTTTTCCCCAGGCTAAACCCAAGTAGGATGTTTGGCCAGGGCTTGAAGTTCATTCAGGCCTGGTTGACTTCCAAGAAAAAAAAACAAATCTCAGGCACTATGGCTAACTCTGTATGCAGATTGTTGAATTTGAAGGCAGGAGCCAAGCTTTGTACTACAGTTTACCAAGAGGCAATATGTAAGCACATAAATTAAGACAGTATTTTAAAATTTTAATTGCTTGAACTGTTTATTTTCAGTATTTGCCTTTAGTGAAAAAACAAGATGTTACCTGTATGAAGATGTTGTTGCAGGAATTATACATCGATATTTCTCTGACATAGAGTATGCACTGTCTTGAGATGGAGTCTATTTCAGCTACAGTACAATATTAGAGTTCAGTAGTGCTCCAGACACTAACAGGTACGTATCTGACAAGCTCATGTGTCATATCAAATGTTGAGATATCTGTCAAGCAGCACTCCAGAGATCTGCACTGCTCAATGACCTTCTTCAATGCCTGTCTACAAATATTACTGAAAAAACATTCCAAAAACAGAATATTAATATATTTCTTAGAGGACAGAAAATAGAAGATGAAAACAGCTGTGTCTGACTAGTTGAGATGAAGATGACATCTAGATACTGACTGAAATCACAAGGTGCATTATCAAACAGTTTTCTTGGCTCTGGAGAGAATTTGGTCCATCTTATCAGCCCTTTCATTTTATCAGAAGTGCAAACAAACCATGGATTAACAATGTCAAATAGTTTGGAACTATTTTTTATTTTTAGGGAAACATCTATTATTATGTGATGATGATTACTAATGAATTGGTGTAAAAACTTGAAGACAAACCTTTTAGTCACACTGGCCAATCAGACTTGCAGCCAGTCTCAGACAGCTAATGATACATGACTGTAAATGTTTTGGCCTTTTCTTAGCATCTCAGCATTTATTCCACAACTGTTACTTGATGAGATTGGTATCTGGGCTACAGAGTTATCAGTTTATAGAAGTAATCCTTAATGTCTGTAAATGTGTTGGCCTTTTCTCAGCATGACTTATTTTCTTCCACATGTATGTATTTGGCACAATGGGGATCTAGAAAAGATCACCCACAATAGCAAGTGAGGCTCTCGGAACTGGCAAAACAAAAGTAACCTTGATTGCAATTTTCTCATCCAGCTCTTGCTTATATAATGTCTCGCTCTCACACATACACACACTCTTCCCTCCCTTTCTCTACACATTCACATACCATGACATTTTGCTTGCTAGTTAGCCATAACAGATGTTTCTCTGATAGTTTGTTATTTTTTATGGCAACTGCTAAAAACCGGGTGTTGACTAGGGTTTGAACATTCAGAACTATTTCTACAGCACTGTATATGATAAAACAATCTGTCCAACCCTGCCAGCTGTCTGAAGCCTCACAACATACAATCATGTCTATATGACCAAGTACACAAGTGTCTCTGATCTAAAACTTTTCTCTGTGGCAGCCAGTCATGTATTGATATTCTTATGTATTGTTTATGCCCCCCGAAGCATGTATGCCACAATATAACAGTGTTAACAAAGAAGCAGCCCAGAATTTCTTCCTTTAACACATGTATTTTCTTATTCTATTGCCCTGACAACTGACTGGATTAGAGGTTGTCCACTTCACTGCTTTTACTTAATAACAACCCTCGACCTCAATTGTACCTCCTCCACTATTGGAAAAGCTGTATTGATCCTCGAAGAGAACTGTTGGCACAAAAAGGCATTCTATCAGTGTAACTAATAGTGTGCAGGCATGTGAAGATATCAATGACCCTGAGCCCTCCAACAATGTGGTTCACATGTAGTTTATGCTGATATGTACTGTCACATTTTATTGAACATACACAAAACTCATCCATCTGCTCAAACTGTAACAAGCCATTTTCTGTGTTTATCTGTACTTCAGTGTGACTGAACTCGGTTTTTTTTTCAGTTTTTAGCATTTTCTTAATATTTTATGGAATGAAATGGTGAGATTTAAGGCTCACCTGACATCCTCGTCTGTGACTGATCCTCGCCTCTTTTGCGGTGGAGGTTACTATTTTCCTGTTGTCCGGCACTCTGGCACTCACTGGATTTAAGAGGTCGGTGGATACGGCCTGTTGTTTCTGGTCCGGCTGCTGTTCCTGACCTGCTGACGGAGCCTCCTCTTCTTGCTTAATGACTTCTTCAGCTCACAACAGTTGGATTTTATGTTTCTGACAGAAACCTGGCTTCATGCTGGTGAGTTAATCTGAACTTCCTCCTCCTGAATGTGCATTTTTCAGGTCCCCTCGGACCACCAGCAAGGGTGGAAGTATAATGTCGGTATTCAAGTCCACCTTCCACTGTCGGCAGACTCCATCTGACACCTACTCCAGCTTTGAGCTGCAGCTATTCGAGTTAGAGGAAGTGGAAGAAGGATAAGCTCCAGGTCTTCTCAGGAATTTTATGGGACTGCTCATCAAAATACCACAGAGCCATTAAAACTGCTAAAACAGTTTATATCTAACCTTGCCTCTAATAACAGTCATAGGCCTCAGGTTTTTTTCAGTTTTCAATTCTCTTATAAATCCTTGTGATACAGCTCGTATTGTGCCAACATCTACACTCTGGGAAAATTTCCTTAAATTTTTTATCAACAAGCTTAAGTTTTCACCCACTTCCTTTGCCCTCGACCCTTCTGTTCCTCCTATGAAGAAGAAGTCGTCTCAAGGCTCCATTTTGGGCCCCATCCTCTTTTCATGCTGCCCCTGGTGTCCATTTTTATGAAACATAATGGTAATAATGGTGATAACAGACAAATGTATCGGCCTATAAAAACTAAAAGTAAAGATACAATGCAGTCTTTGCTGGTGTTGGGATTTACAGTGGTTAAAGGGGGCACCAAATTGTGTAGGTGCAATCAATTAAATTTGGCTATCAACATTATCAGAGAGAATCATAAATAATTGCATTAATGAAAACAGTCCTCGGGCTACCACCCTTAAAGAAGGAAAAAGGATACCTAATAAATTAATTCAGTCTCATAAAATACACTAAACTATCAATTTGGAACTCTGATTAATAATTCAATTAATAACTATATCCAAAACTACGATTAATAGCTAGTAGGTTGAGGGATTTGGAGTTCAATATGGAAGAGGATGGCAAATTATTCACTCTTGTGCAACATTAAAGAAACCAGCATAATTATCGTAATTTCTCAATCTTGATGAAAATAAGACTGAAATCATTATGTTTAGACAACCTGACCTACTGGATTACCTTTATGGTACTCTTGGACCTTTAGCTTCTGACAATCTATCTTTTGTTAAGAATTTTGGTGTGATTTTTGACAGCTCCTTCAAATTTGATAAACAGATTAGTTCAATTGTCAAAACTAGCTTTTTTCAGTTAAGACTTTTGGCCAAGGTAATGGCCTATCTCTCTCCCAAAGATTTCAAGAGTTATTCCTGCTTTCATTATCTCATAGTTAGACTATTGTAATTTTTTGTATGTGGGTGTAGAAGTCTTCTATTGTGCCGCAATTTTATTATTATTATTATTATTATTATTATTATTATTATTATTATTATTATTATTATTATTGTTTTCTTTAATTCTTATTTGTTATTCTCTTTTATATTCTTTTATTTGGTATTTTAATCCTGTTCAGCACTGTGGTCAATTGTGGTTGTTTTAAATGTGTTATACAAACACATTTTTACCTTCTATATGTTGAACATGAAGTAACCATTTCACAGATTTTAATATCAACATAAGTACAGTGTTAAAATATGAATATCAAGATGACAATTTTAGGCTAAATGTGACTCATTTACACTTCCTTTCTCTAATGATCGATGAGCTTTTTAGAAATAACCTAATAAAATAAAATAGCTAAATATAAATGTTCAAACTCATGTCACATACAAGTTTTAAATACATTATGATCCCCTGAGCATATACCAATAAATGGAATATTTGCATCTATGATTAGCTTTAAAGATGTTATATCACAACACAACAGCAATAAAGGAGCACTTACACTGCATAATGCGTGCATAATTTGCTTATTACAAATATAACTATTATGGTAGTGTAGAAATAATGTCTCACTTTGTAGCAAACTGTGATGGCCTTTATCATTTAATGAATACCCAATCAAGAAAATTAAGTAAAAACACACAATGCTAATACTAATACTAGAAGTCATGCAAAACCCTGCAATGCTCTTAAATGACTATGCATGCTCACATGAATGGAAGTCATATATTAGGATTTTCCTGTTAGTTGTCACAGGGGATTTTATTCTCATGTTAGTGTACAACGGGAAAGTACTGACAAGAATCTTTTTGAATTAGTCTGGCATTTTCTGCTTAAATAATGTGACACATTTCCCCCCTCTCCTTTAAACCAGAAATAAGACAGCATATATATTAAATTAAGATGTAAGCATTCTGTGAAAGAAAGCTCTTGAGACATTAATAATGAATAAAAGAAGGAATAAAATATGCAATAGAAAGAGTGACAGAAAGCTGCACAAAGTTACAGATATGTTTGACATCAGTGAATTAAGAATAGAAGAAAATGAATTAGTAACATTGGGAATTTCTTTTGGGTCCCAGCACATTGTTTTGGTTTGATTCAAGCTAAGAGAACACTGTCTTTACACAATGACTTAATTAAAAAGTGAAGCCATTCATAGATAAGAGCAATATTAAGAGAGAATTCGACACTATATGCTGAGGAGTTGTAATATTCAGCAGTATCTTAAATGTAAACCACTCAAAATGTTAATGCAGATGTACAAAATTTCCCTACAGAAAAATTTACAAAAGCAAGCTAATAAATCAGTTTTGTCATTTCTCAGCATTTCATGGCATACATGGGTGGAAATTAATAGTAATAACAGAAATCAACTGAGAAACATAAGGTCTCAAGATAACGGCAAGTGTGAGATTCTTCAATAACTAAATACTGGAAAGTATTAAGTGGTCTTGGGAGACAGTTTTACCTATGCATTACATTTCACTGGTAAATGCTTATTTGCAACGCTAATGATAAAATAAAACAATTTTCAGTTATGTTGAGCTTTGAACTGACCATTTTTCTGACTAGTTTAACTATTTCTATACTGAAACAATTTATCTTGTTTATTCACTTTTTTATTTCCCAAGTGAACATATCAGTCTCCTACATTCTCATTAGGGATCACTTGCAGCAAGTAATGATATGCCATTGCATTTCCAGTGCCTCCCAGCTTGCCAGGACAGGTACAGCTCAGTGAAACTCAGGGGACTGATGATAGGAGTGATGGCACTGCCACTGAGAAAAAGGATCCCAAGAGGTATTTTCAGGGGAATGTGCTGTGGACAGCAGAATGGCCTCCATTGCTCCAGAGATATAAAAAAGAGAGAGTGAAAAAGGGAGATACAGTGGTGTTTGCAGTCAACGAGCTTTCAGAGAAGAACTGAAAGTCAACAGTTAGTCAACAGTAGGAGTACTTTAGAAATTAAATACAGCAATGTTCAATCTCAAAAGCTGTCTCTGAGTTCAGGTTTTTGTGTTTTAAGTCATGATTTAATTAGAATTTGTAGTCGCAGGAATCATCTTTCGTACTTGGTTTTCCTTTTTGTTTTTTTTCCAGGAGAGAAAATGATAAATAAAGAATGACACTGAAAAGTTTATTTAGAGAAAAATTATGCAGTTAATAAAGGTGACATCAAAACGAAGTTGGCAGACTGCTGACAAGACCTCATTGTGCAACTCTAAAATGTGATAGCCATGGTTGTGGGTTTCACTTGAGTTATTTCCTGTTTTATTTTGTAATACTCACCTCTCCTCACGTGTCATGTAACTTCACTCTCTGTGTGTTTCCTGCTAGTTTTGATTGTTTGCCCTGCCCTAATTAGTTTCACCTGTGTCTTGTTATCTTCTCTCACTAAAGTCTTTAGGTTGAAAAGTCCCTCCTATGTCTTTCCTAAACACTTTTCCTTTACTTAGGGAAAGACAACCGCGGTGCTAAGAGAATCTGACTGCATTTACACTAGATGACATAATTATGCGACGGCAGATGTTATTGACGTGGGTCTGCCGTGATGAAACTACAGTGTTCCAAAGATGGACTACAAAAAGCACATCTTATTCTGCACTGTGCACGCTTACCGTGTTGTTTCATACAGGGAATATAAATGTGGACAACCCAAGGAAAAATTTTACTTCATTAATGAGGTTGGAATGAAAATAAAAAAGGAATACAGGCAGGGACGCTGGAAGGCACTCTTTGACATGAAGAGGTAGAGACAGTGTCTGGACGCGGGCGAAAGATGTGACCCATGACCAGTTCATCATAGTTTATAATAATGCAGCGCAGTGAGGATACAGACGTTTCACAGACGAGTGTATATAACACAGATCTGTCAGTCTCTCACTGTTAACAGAGATTCCAGTCTGCAGTGTAGTTCATACACTTCACTGATAAACCACAGAATTGTAGAGTAACATTAGGCTTCATGATCAAAGAAAGTTTTTATATCACGTCCACACTTCTGTCCATATTCACACGCTCTCTCTCTTTCTCTGCTGCGAGTCTGTTTTATGTGAACGGCGGAATGGTGTGTCGCTGATGTTGCCGTTGCAAGGAACTGTGTGTCATTTCCTTTGGTAAAGGATGGTCCAGTGTATCCTATGCTAAAGGAGATAAGAAAGGAAGCACTGAAGTACCTTTCCTTAGCATTTATGGAATTTGACAAGCTCTTATCATGGCTGCCACTTAAATACTTCTGTGTCCTTTCACTCAGTTAGGAACCTTCCTAAGCAAAAATGACTATTCGACCACAATCTTGATGTTTCTTTGTCTCAGTGTCAGTTCGTCCCAGTTACTATGTGGGTTTTGCTTTGTGCCTTTTGTCTTGTTTCCTGGACCTGTACCTACCTACCTGCCTGATTGTCTGGATACCTGCCTCCCTACCAGCCTACTAATGCCTGCCTGTAACCATTTTTTATGCTCAATAAATCTCTGATGTGCACCAGTTCGCTTCTGCTGTCTGCCCTATATAACCCATTGTGAAAGATAGTTGTTGGATGCAGAAAGTTTTAGAAAGATTTACACAGGAAAGTAGCATTCATTCCAAAACAAGACTGTCAACACCATGTCAATTTTGAGATTCTCTCTTGATAGTTTACTTAGCTCCCTGATAAGCACTGGCATTTTTTTAGCCTGCATGTTACAACACACCTGATAATATCTATAATATTTATTTCTGCTGCACCCACCTTTAAAAATACATATATGACGATTTTTTATTAACATCTTCAAACAAACAAGAGTCAGTTTTCTTGCCTGATTTGGTTAAACCGGTGTCTTTTCAGCCAAAATCAATACAGAACTTGACAGAACTAATGACAAACTGTAAAAAGGCAAATGTATTAGGGACATCATTGTGAAAACATTTTTTAAAGCCACTGCATGAAATTTTTAATTTCTGACTTGGCAAGCAATGGTGGCAGATAGCAATTCATGTAGCCTTAAAGTACTTCATAAATTGTAAGAGGCTTGTAATCTAAAATAATACAAACATTACTTTGGTTATTAAAGGAATATTTCCACATTTCCACTTTCAAAACAAAGATGTTTTAAAGTACAAACACACAACAAACTTAAAATCACAACCACCCTGAACCTTAACTCAGCCTGGCCTTGGTGCATACTTAAAGCTGACGCCAACAGTGGTGTAGTCTGGTGGAGCAGGTTGCAACTGCATACTGTATTCATATCGTATCAGTGAGTGGAAACCTTTTCACCCACACAACATAACAGTAGGTCACACTTGCATGTGAAATCTATGCAAATGCACTGCTCACTCAGAATGTGTAATTAAAGGAGAGCAATTAAAATGTGACTATGAAATGACATGTGTGAGGTACTGCATGTTAATTCAGAGCTCTAGGAAAATAAAAGCTCTGAGATCAACGTTTTTTAAGTATCCTGTTTGGATACAACTATTGCAACTTTTCCAGAGGAATTGGTTTACACAAATTAAAACTCATTGTTGCCCAGTTCTGAATCTCATCCACATTAAGAATGCATTTGTGAATGCACAAAAAAAAAAACTAAAATGCAGAGTGGCAACACTGAAGTCAAATATGATAAGCAAAAACATTTATGGTATGTGTAAAACATGTGAATAAAAATTCAATGTTGTGTTGGTGTTTTAGTGGAGGTGGGACATTAACATTTCTGGTGTGAAATAGGAGGAAGTGTTAATTTCCTCCATCTTTTCATCAATTTTTACATCCATTAGAGAACAGTTGATCAGTGGACTCCAGTGCATATCTTGCATTTGTAACACTGTAAAATAGAATGCAGTGGCAGCCTTAAGTCATGACATGTCACTCTATCCTCCTGTCTTTTTTCTCTTTCTCTCTGCTGCACTGGTGTAATGTTATTAGATGACAGGGAGACATTTCTTGGCCTAAATTGAATTGAAAACCTTTGCCCTTGCTCCACTGTGTACCATTTTAATAATGTAGCTATGTCAATAAAAATCTTGAGGAAAAATAATCTTCATGAAAATTGTGTGACCAGTGAGGGGGGCCCTGTGGATACCCAGTGGGATGAGGCAGACCTAATTTCTGAAGCTTTTGGTTATTAAATAAAGGATGAGCAACCATGGTTTTCAGACGTATAACTTTGTGAAGTTCTACATACAGAGGAGATGTGGACTGTTCATATATGTCAGTATATGCATATTCTTTTACAGGTTTTGCCTTTGATGAGAAGAAGAGATTAATGAGAAGGCAGCACTATTGTACATCTAATGTTTGTCCACTATAACAAGCTTTCTGACCTTCAAGAATAGAAGTGTACACAAGGGCCAAGATGGAGTGCCTCTCCTTACATTTTTCTCCTTCCTCCATCATACCCGCATAAAATAACCCCACAGATCGAATTTCATGCAGTATTTTGGCCTGAATTTTACCTGAGGACATCCTGTTTCCCATTAAATCTATATTGATTCTTTACCCACATCCTCATCAAACCACTTTGCAGCACATACAGTACACTTAGACATACACTCATACACAGACACATGCTCCCTAATATCAACAAGAGACTTTTAGAGGCAGAATGTAAATTAGCAAATCCCTAAGGTAATTAAAAAACAAGCCCCTAACTTATTGCATGAAGCCTTCCTGACTAACAAACACCTGTGCTGTATCAATTAGGATAGCTTTATTTGTATATAATATTAATGGAGTGCAACTCTCTTTAGTTAATTTAACGATCATTTATTTCATTTCCAGCTGTGCATGCACTGTAGTGATTCTGTTAACTTTAATGGTGGTTTCAGTTCAGAAGAGAAGTTGCATGAGTTATTCATTTGACCTTCAACATTTTAGGTTTGTTACATGCATGACTGACTCACTTGCAAATTCAACAAAGGACCTAATAAACTGTGATCAGAGGATATTGTAAGTGAGAGCAATAAGAGGTTCATAGCCTTTATTGTAAATATCAGAATCAGAAATACTTTATTGATCCCCGTAGGGAAACTCTTTAATAAATAATAGTAGCAGTAGCTATTACTGTGGTTATTGGTTATAAGTCTTGTTCCTGTGTCCTAGATACATCTGCTCCACTTCCTTATTAATCTTACTTATGATGCCATAATTTTGCCTTGTGCATTATCTATATTCCAAGTTGCAGAGATGTCTTCTAACACAAGCTCTTTTGAACCTATTTGCATATGGCCACTCCTAAAGCAAAAAGTTCATGAACTTTTTCCAGCTGTATTAGTAATCTAAACCTGGTATGAGAACCTCGGTCTCCAGTGTCAGTCGTAAATATATGTTTTTAAATAAATGAAAAAGACTACATGATATGAATATAATAGCCACATATATGCACACAAAGAAACTGCATGCTCTCTTCTTCTCTACAGACTGTTCACAAAATTTACTAACTCAAAAAAGTGGATTTAGTGTTAAGTTACTCTTTAGTGTTGTTGAAGCCTCAGGCCGCTGCTTGGTTTTGGAAACATATTACAGTTCTTGAAGTATTTTATGTGGTGCACACAAAGTACTAATACTGTGAGTGCTTGTGAGCCCACACTTTACAGTCAGCTTGAGTCTTGCACTACTAATATGTATTATTAACGGAAAGCATTTTGACAATTCTGGCATGATAGTGGACAATAATATACTAAAAATATTCTTGTTATTGAAAATTGTAGGCGATCCAACTCACACTCAACTTTTGACAAAATGGCTATTTTGTGTCAAATGGGAAACGCATCTGATTCCACAAATTCAATCTAATTCATCAACAGAGGAGCAGCCTGAGGTTTTATCCCCTCAGGATATCACAAATGATCACAATCTTGGCTCTCTTTCTCTAGTATTGGGACAGAGATGGCCACAAATCAGTGCTCCACATAATAAGAAAAGTGTAGGTTTATTCTCTTCAGGGGATTTTTTTTTTTAAATTGTACATTAAAATGCTTTTAATCAAGCTTGCAAAAACATTATTATTATTATTATTATTATTATTATTATTACATAGGAGTGCTGAGAATATGTTTTATATACTGTAAAAAAAACTTGTACAGTAACTTGAAAATATAATCACATATTAAAATGTACACAACTGATTAAAATTACATTTGTATTGACTGTATAAAACAAATTCACTTGATATTGTTTTGGTATTCTGGGAAGAGTAAATTCACTTTTGGTTTGCCTCAATGCACACTATGATGAAAATGCTTCCTACTCCACCTGCTCATTAATCAGAAAGGCAGTGCAGATGGCGTTCTTTGCCAGAGAAGAAAACATGGAGAGCTATCAACTTTTTGCTGCTAATTAATCCTTCGCTTCTTTGAATGGAATTGCAAACCAGATAAATTAGCCTAAAAGTTGAGGAGAAAAGAGTCACATAACTTTATGTAATGCACACAGTGTCTCCTTTTCAGTTCATAAATGTGTTTTGCTTGAATCTTGAAAGGGTCACATCTTCATCCTCTCTCCCAGAAATGGTCATTCTTTGATTTACGTTCCACAATGATTTTCCAGGAGATGTTTAATGTTTCCTAGTTTATGTTGATGTTCTGCTTTCCTTCTGCCGTGGAACAACCTAAAACCAGGTGCCAGAAGAGTAGTTCAGCAGTTGAGGTATAAAAATCTTTATTGTACAAAAAATATAACCCCCATGACAAACAAACAGCAAAGCAGGGGCTCACAACCTACATGTTTTTGAGACCTCTTGCATTACTAACAGGTTGCTCAATAGCAGATGCCTGGGGTGGTCAAGAATATTCACAAACTAGCTGAGCAAAACTGAGCAATCAAAACTACTGTGACCAAAGTAGTGATTCACTGGCTGGTCACTGATGGCTCAACCCTGTAAACTCTGCAAATGCTCAGCACACTATTCTAAACACAAAACGTTTTTTACATGTTATACATGTGCATACCACATCTCTACCCGCATGGTCTGGGGCACTGTTTAGTGTACCCATTTAATAGGTCCAGCTGATTATGGGTTTCATTTTGTTTGCTGCTTAACTGGTAAAGCTCTATCACTTAATTTTGCACTTATTAAATTGTATTATTAAGATGAAAAAATGTTTGAAATGAATGTTGGGCCAAAATGTCTATAAGCAAACAAATTACTCTAAATCACGACGAGAAAAACCGAACTATAGACAAGAATCAAATACAGTTTTTTTCTAAGCAGATAGACAGGGGAGCCTCCTGAGGGGAAGGTTAGAGAGTGAGAGTCCAAGGGGAACTCTGGGCCAAGAGAGGAAAACTGGAGAAGTGTATGACATTATATGACAGCTGAGAGGAACACTACATTGGTGAAATAACAAGGATCCTGGACAAGAAACTGAAAGAACACCAGAAAGCAAAGACCATCACCTGTTTGTGAACATCAGATCAAAACTGGTCACAGCATCAACTTGGGAAAGGTAAAGTCATCAAACAGATGTTGGATGGTGAGAGAGACCACAGAGACCATGATGTCCCACCATATATAGTATAACCACTTATTGCGTGACCAACGTTCCAACGTCTCAAGGTCAGGAATGAACTTCCATACCCAAGACAAATCCCATGTACCATTTTCTTTATAGGGTGCACTACCAGCCAATGAGTGAGTTATGACAATTCTCTGGCAAGAGATTTCTATGTCATATCTAATAACTGATAAAAATTCATGAGAGATCTAATGTGTAGGTTACAGGAGGCACACAACAACTAATGGGGTTACAGTAGTCAGTTTACTTTTCACAAACATTTTGGCCCTAAATTGGCTCCATAAAAATGTCAGCAGAGGTCCACAAGAACATAAGTACTTCACACAAGTAAACACATAACTCCATTCTGTAAGGCTATTAAAATGCCAATCCCTACTTAGATTTATCCTCATGAATCCCTCTTACATGTCCTATCAGTTAGTCCCTAGTCTGCAATATTTGTTTGCATATTTGAGTGACTGATCACATTTACATCTTTTATGACAGACACCACTGGATTAGTGGGGTGCCAAGATTGAACAGCGGTCAGGGCAAAATGAAGAACAGTACACACTGCTAAAATTCACTTCATTCTTGTTTCATCACAATCCAGGGAGACAAATGCACTTTGAGTTTGCTAAATTTAAGTGAAAAGACTGAGACATAAGTAACAAATATTCTTCTGCAAACCACAACTGCAAGCCCATAAAAAAATGTTGTATAGGTAAAGGGTATTTCTTTTCTGTTCTTTCTTTGTCGAACACCAAAATCCATAACTCTCTGTTCTGGTTGTGAATACTGAAGTCAGGTTCCCAAATGGCAGTTGCGATGATTGAATAAGAATTTAAATCTTTCATTGAAAACATTTCTCATTCAGTAGCCACAAGGACTTCCAGTGCCAGCATGTGAAATTAATGACTTTGGCAAATCTAAATCTGTTATTTGATTTGGCTTTTCCCAGCAGATGATGCGGCTCCATGCCTGTGCTTTCAAATACACCACTGCAGGCATGGCCCGGTAGAAAGGTTCAGGCACACAATCTGGTGCATGAGCCTGGATGTTAATTCCAAAGCACAGCTGAGCAAATACTGTTACCTTTTAGGCCAGAAGAAAAGGACAATTTAATTGGTACAACAAATCATAAATAAAGTGAATAGCAAATAAATATGGAGAGCAAATTACCTGTGTGAATGTAAAGTAAGTTCTTTGATGCAGCCCGTATTGAGACTGCAAACCGAAAATATATAAAGTTGTGTCCATGCTCAGTATTGTGCAGAATATTAGTGAACTCCTGTTTCAAAACAGAATGAGGTTTGTGCACAGGTCCATATTCAGGTCGTATTTGTTATACACTGGTCTTAACTGCCTCTACGGAGACCAATGGATTGAGGCACAGACAATGTAAACGTGATTTAATATAGGTAAAAGTCCATTTCAGGAACACTGTTGAAAGACATCAACTCTCAGTGTTTCTTGTCGCATTCTGCTTTGACCTTTCAATGAAAGTAATGAAAAGACTATTGTGTCAGGACATATTCTATATCCATAAACAGCTGTGATAATGGACACAGAGCTACTATTGACCAAAAAACATAGCTTAGGTTGTATAATGACTCATAGGCACTGCTAGAAAGGTCTGACCCATGGTCCTGTCTGTGTAGTTTGCACATTTGAATTGGTTTCCTTGTTACTCCAGTCTTCTCCCACATTCAAATAAGTGCAATTCAAGTGAACAGAAACTTTGAACAATCATTCACTTTCATAATATAGAAACAAATATATCTGTTATGATATGCATCTGTGCAAATTACTGTTTTTTTGTTTTCAAGTGTAGAAAAGGCTTGAGGCTACCCCTTGGGGGAAAAACACCCATTATACAGCTGTAATTCTCAACAACTCTAGTAACAGTAGTTAGCAGTGAGTGTTTTCTTCTCTCCAGCCTCAGGGGACAGTAATGAGCCCATTACTGCTTTGCGGAGCAGAATTGGGCGAACTCACTTGCATTCAAAAACGTACTTGTTCAAGCTACTCAAAGGTGCAATTTATGCTTTATTTGAAGTGTTTTCAAACAGTAGCTGCGTCCGAAATCATTCCCTTGTTCACTTATTCACTACTCCCTATATAATGAACACTCGGGCAAATTCAAGAAGAATAAATTGCGGCCACTGATAGCACCATGATTTGTGAATCATTTGCAACCGCTATCTGCGCCATCTCAAGGTCCAATTCACAAAAGATATTACGCTAATGATATTTCAGTGCAAACACGCCCATAAAGTTGCAATTTTCCATTGTTTTGCATCTGTTAAATGTTCATCTGCAATTTTCTGCAGTGGTCCCAGTAATATTTGTTCTTACGGTGTACTGAAGTAGCATATCACATGACAAGGTTAAGCAACGTTTGAGTCAAAAAATGTTACAAATGCAGTTGCAAGAACAATACTTTCCACTCATGTGGAAAGAGATGTTTGATTTGAAAGAAAACTTATTCTAATTATAAGTATTCTAATTATCAAATAACTCTCCATGCTTAGACAGTGTAGTCCCTCATTTGTCTAGGAGTGTTCTGTCGTAGAAAAGGTTTCAGTCGTAGTCATTTGGACACTGTTTTCAGAAGCAAGATGTTTCGGCTCCCATCCGGAAGTCATTCTCAATTGTGAAAAATGGTCCGGGAACTCAGAAATTTAAGCTACTCTGTGTTACTTAAGCCCTGCCCTGAGGAAGGAGTCTTCCTGAGTATCTGCTGATTACCCTGCCTAGTTTCTCCTGAAACTGACCTAATTGTTGATTCTGAAAACAGTGACCTAATTGTTGATTCTGAAAACAGTGTCCAGATGACTATGACTGAAACCTTTTCTACGAACTCTCCATGCTTTTTCATTCAAGTGCTGGTGTTTGTGAATTTGACCTTGTTTTTCAGTGAGGCTCATTTGCATAGAAAGGGGTCAATTTTGCGCCAAATGTATGCGTATTACCTAATTTACATACCTGCAAATAGCACCGGAGCACTGAGACACTATTTGCTTGGCAGCGCAGTTAGGGGTGCAGTTCACCATTTGCAGGTGCTTTGAGAATTACACAGTTTCTTTTTGTTGTATTTATGCAGATTTAGCGGCCGCAATAGCTGTGCAATCTTTTTGTGAATTTGCCCCTTAATAGTTGAGTGGTAAATTCAGATTATAGACACATTTTCATCATCATCATTTTGCGTCATCACTGACAGCTGTAGAGCCGCACAACGGTAATGTTCACATCATAGATTGTATATAAAGATGGATGACACATCCTCCCACTGTACAAAAATGAAGCCAAAATATTCCGGATACAAGAGCTGGCATCTTGCGATAATGACGTCATATGGAGTCTGTGCAGTAGTGATCGGGGTTGGAGCCACGGTATCGAGGTCCTGCTCATACACCTGGCCGACTTAATGGTGAGTAGGGCTCAGCTGTCAATCATATCGTGAAACCCCCTTTTTATAGCATCAAATAACTAATTAGAACCAAACGTATCAGAATCAATCATACATCAGCGTGATAAGAACTACCTGTAATGACAGAGACCATCTTTGGGAAAAATATATTTGACATGTACTTTGAGTTTTTAGTTTGGCTCATGTCCCATCCACTGACATGGAGGGTGCAGGGTTTATGACCTATACTGCAGCAAGCCACCAGGGGGGCAGTCGAGATGTTTTGGCTTCACTTTTGGGAAGCTGTCATGTCGTCCATTTTTATATACAGTCTATGGTTCGAATTCATAAAATGTGAATCATTGCATTGTGGGATTGTTAGCAGGAAGTAGTGTACTTGCCATGGATGCGACTTCTTTTGTTGTGGATACATTTACACACTCTCTGACACTAAATATAGTAAATGGGCCTGATTTCCCTTGTAACATTAACTGAAAATACACTTTGGATGGGAGGTAAAATGGGAGGGGTCTACTAGTTTTAAAATCAGGAAGTGCGCATGGGCCAACGTGCATGCTGCCTGTTGCCGTAGCTCCGTCTCGTCATCTTACTTTTCCCAACTTTTAGCTTTCCTTTTTCTTCCAAACTTGTGTGTAAGTATAATTTAAACTACGCTCTTTGCGAAAATGGGAGTAGAAAGTGTTTTAGTACTTTTTTCCGCCGTGGAACTTCTTCTCCTGCTACTCGGTCAGGGCACTCGGTCAGCCGCATTGTTTACACCAGGGAACAGCTGATCACACTGGAGCCGAGCAGCATGGCGCCCAGGACAACCAATGTCCCCACTGAGATCTGGAGGAGGACACACCGAGGATGCAGAGGTGGAACGAAGTGGCGAGGAAAGAGAAGGGGTGCTGACAAAAGAGACTTAGCTGTGTTTGCCTTCTCTCGTAATGGGCAACGTGAGATCACTGGCGAATAAGATGGACAAGCTTACGGCATTAGCCCGGAGTCAGACAGAGTTCCGTGAGTGTAGTTTGATGTGCTTCTCAGAGACATGGCTACACTCCAGTGCTTTCAACACTATCCGGCCAGCCCTGCTGGGTGAGAAGCTGGCAGCGATGCAGGTGGATGCCCCCCTCGTGTCCTGGATTGTGGACTACCTGACTGGCAGACCAGAGCATGTGCGCCTGCAGCACTGTGTGTCGGACAGCGTGGTCAGCAACACTGGGGCTCCTCAGGGGACTGTCCTTTCTCACTTCCTCTTCACCATCTCCACCACAGACTTCAGCTACCACACAGAGTCCTGCCACCTTCAGAAGTTTTCTGATGACTCTGCTGTGGTGGAATGTATCAGCGGTGGTGATAAGACTGAGTACAGGGCTGTGGTGGGGAACTTTGTCTCATGGTGTGAGCAGAACCATCTGCAGCTCAATGCGACAAAGTCTAAGGAGCTGGTTGTAGACCTACGAAGGGCCAAGGCACCATTCAGGGGGTCAGTGTGGACATTGTAGAGGATTACAAGTACCTGGGAGTACACATGGACAATATACTGGACTGGGCTAAGAACAATCAAGCTCTTTACAAGATTTTCTGAGTAGGCTGAGGTCCTTCAACATCTGCTGGACAATGCTGAAGATGTTTTATGAGTCTGTGGTGGCCAGTGCTATCCTGTTTGCTGTTGCATGCTGGGGCAGTAGGTTGAGGGTAGCGGACACTAACAAACTCAACAAACTGATCCGTAAGGCCAGTGACATTGTGGGGGTGGAGCTGGACTCTCTGGCAGTGGTGTCAGAGACATTTATTGATATTGATATTTATTCATACCTCTGTTACTGCTGTGCAATATCCTCCGTCTCATTAGCTACACTTAACTTGACAGTTCATGCACTATTACTTTATACCATATTATTATCGTCAACTGGTAAACCCACTTGTACTTCACACTTATTTTAATTTGATACTTATACCCACTTGGTACTTAATTTATCTGACCTGTATTATAGTGTATTATATTTTTGCTTATTCCTGTGTGCATTGACGTGATAGTGAGCTGCTGGAACAAAAGAGTTTCCCCTCGGGGATCAATAAAGTATTTCTGATTCATGTGTCTGCAATAAGAGCAAATAAGCATAACTACAGCTAGAGTGCACAGAGGACCGGTTAGCTTATTTCATAGCTGTACTGTTAATGTGAGCTTAAAACTCCCATGCATTCACATACCAACAACTATAGCTCCAAAATTTACCATCTATATCACAATATGAGCAGACGTGAAAATACCAAACATCTAGATTTTAATGTAAAAACAGCATGAAATATTTATAACTCACTAATTCACTCGCTGAGAATAAAATAAACATAAAAACACAGTTTTGAATACCCAGTATTTTGTAAGTCAGTCTATGGTACCATAGTGGTACTGCTCAAGTTGGAGCTCATTTGGACTGTTATGTCAGTACTTACTGTTCCTCGGAAACTAAGAAAGCAGTTAGCTAAACAGTTTTGCTCTGGACTAACCTTCTCGTTTAGTCCAGAGCACCTCTACTGCAGCATCCAAAGCACCCTATCCAGAAATTTAGAAACACACTACTAATAAAACATTAACTAAACACTAATAAAACCTCTTTTCTTTATAACTATAAATGTCCATATGAATTCAGCATACAGATAGCGACCATACTCACTCAGAAACTTGCAAAATGTGTTTCCTAAACACACTCAGTCTCTTCTCCTCTCAGCTAGTGAGCGTGACAGCTATGTTAGCGATAACTGCTATGCTAGCAACAGTCCACGGCATTGTTGGCGTTCGCGCCAGTTACATTAACAGAAAACAGCTCCAAACAAGGCTCACTTGTTTAGTAACGTGAGTTTTACAGGGTTACTAAACAATACAAAACCTCTGATATAATTAACAAACTGTAACGTTATAGACTTTACCAAACTTAAAACCAGTGTTTTGCTTCTTTTCTCAGTTGTTTTTCTTATTCCCTCTCTCATTTGCTTTTGTCCCACCCATCTAGGAAGGCCATAGATTACATTACTCATCACCAATTGACTAATACACACGAGTGGCACCTGGCTAACCAATACAACAGAGAAATAGACCTCAAGAGGTTTAAGGACTGTTCTAAACAAAGGATATTTCAGTTTCACAAAACTAAATTTTGCTCATATACATGCAAAATTATGCACAAGACATTATTGACATAGTCCACATTTAGAAACATACATTTTAACAGAAATGCATGTGAAATTAAACAAAAATGTAAAAAAATTACAGAAAGGTACTACAAAGAGAAAAGGCTTCACTGATACAGGTAAACAGGTTGGTACAGCAAATGCACAAATGGAGGGTTCTTTTCATTATGCTAAATTATGCTTCCTTGCCTCCTCACTCCTCTCGTGATCCGTAAATCGTTCCCCCTACACCATCATGTGTGATAAATCTAACACTTTCGAATACAGGATAATTTAATTGCAAAGTGTTGTAGCATCACACAAAGCAGCAGTTTGTTTTTTGTTTGTTTTATATTTTACTTTGCATGGGCAGGGTAACTGTAAAAAAATGTTTTAATACGGCCAATCATTGGTTTACGACCCACTGTCAATCAAAAACAAATTTCACCAATACGCAGCCTGAACCAGAGGTTCAACACGAAGAAGCAAGCTTGCCTTGTTTCTCAATGTTTAGATCTGTTTTCAGTGACCCTAGGAAGGCTCACTAGTTAATGCTGAAAGCCAGAAACAAACATCTATGATCCATTGTCCGACTGATAATCCAAACAAAGAACACGTTTTCTTGCGGTGGCCTTTCTAAAATGAGCAGCAATGAAATGTGCTATATTCTGTTATTATCAAGGAGTAGATAAGCAGACAGCATTAGCTAGCCTAGGAAAAATTGTCCATACAAAACAAATGATAGATGGAGCATGAGTTGTTTGTGTACACCCCCTTATAATACTGTGAAGTGATTCGCTGAATTAAAAACTGATTTGGCAACTGGTTCAAGCAGTGTATTGGTAAAATTAGTTTTTGATTGGCCAAATTAAAAATGATTGACAGCCCTCTCAAAGTCTCCAGTCTGCAGAGTTGCTTGTTTGAGATGAACTACTTCTCGCCTGGAAAGTGGACGAGATCAGGCAGCAGCAGCATGGGACGGTGACAAAAAGCTGAAGTCAAGTCAGACAGTTTCCAGCAGCCTTCAAAGAATATACAGTAAATCCCAGAAATATTTACATCCTGTTAGATCCATCTGTAGGCTACCTGTAGTTTGCAGACCATGTTTCGGATAATTATGGCTTAAGAAATCGCCTAAATGTGTTCTTGATGAAGTTAAAGCAGAAGAGATCCCCCTACTTTTTCATGAAGATGGACAATAAACAATAATAATTCATCTACTTTTCACAGTGGTCTTGGTTTTTCATAGCTTTTTATTTGTTTAATCATGCCACAGTTATGACTGAGGAGAGAATCGAGGAAAGATTGGGCGGATTTTAGCCATTGGACTTCATATTTTTTTAATAATTATAGCCTGCATAGAAAATTTATGTAAAGACATTTAAAAATCTTACATCATAAATTTAAGCAATTGAACTACTGAAACAGTCCAAACATTCTCCTAATTTCATACATACAGGGGGGAAAAGCAACAATTATGACTACAAGACATAAGTTTCCTTCAGTGATAAATATAATTAGACGCAATTCCAAACAATTGTGTTATTATTTTAATAGGTTTTCTGTTGCTTCATGATAATTATAACCTGTGGAATTCTCTGACTTAAAATATTCCACTTCTCTGGCTGACTTGAGGTTATCGTTGCCCACGTGTGCATGACGTCAAGTCGGGATCAAGTTGGACACAAATCTAACCAGCATGCATTGCGCAGCAATCGCCATTGATTGATTCTTAGCAGACCTGGCTCATCTCAAACGAGCCTACAAACTTGGACATAACAGTCAGTTTGAGCTGTGCAGTGCATCATAAATAACTGACATTGCTTTAAGACTGACGCTATAGGGAATCAAGGACATCTCATTTGGTCGCTTCGGCTCCTCCACTTCCTCACATCCTCGCTGGGAGGAGCTAAGATGCGAGGACAGGAAGCGAATGAGGGAAGCAAGGAGACACGTTAGCATTATGAAAAGCGCCCCTGCTTAACTTCTTCTCCTCTGATAAAGAGAAGTGCACAGCTGCTTCCTTAAACTTTTCTATGGGCAGCATCTGGGACTGTACCAAACGGGACTAACACAGTAAAAGCCCATGCCCCAGTTAAGCTCAGATACATACTGACCTGTATTGCTCAGTGCAAGATTTTTCATCTATCTGGCACCTTGTATGCTAAAGCAAACATAACTATTCTCTGGTGTGTAAATGTGACTATGCACTCTGACTGGTAGTATTAGCAGTATGTATTTCTATACAAGCTGGTATAATTTGTTTTATTCTGGACAGCACTGGATACAAATCACTTAAAGTGTGGTATATTTTATTGTCATGTAAGAACAACACATGGAGAGATAACGGCCTATAGGCTACACTCGTAGTTGAAATGTACTTTATTTTACACACATTGTGCTTTGTATCCTAGGGCTGTGGTAGACTATATGCTTGAAATAATGAAGTGTTGGAAACAGGACTACTTGCGTCACCTGTAAATTCCCAGTGGGAAATCTCCAAGGAAAGGTGGTAAGCATCAACTTTGACCTAAAATTCTCTGTGCTTCACATATTTACTCATGTTTTGAGTAAATGGAAATAATCCAGTTTTGAACAAGATATAACATTTGTTTTGCAGTGGAAAAATGTCTGTTTGCATGTAATTTTATATATAACTCAAACAGCAACTTGTCAACATGCTCAACAATTATAATTCATATGCCAATTTGACATGGAGATTAATTATTTTAAAAGCTTAAGCTGTATTAAAAAACAAGAGTCAAGAGTCAGTGATGGACATTCTAAGCGGATTTACAGATTGTATCTCATTTCCAATTGTAATGTTTTTATCTTGCTACATGCTACCAAGTTATTCAACAAATGGTAATGATGCATAATCAAAATACAATTAATAACCTGTTGGGCTAGGTAAACAAGAATTAATCTACAATCTGTCAACAACAACATAATTAAAACATATATTCAGAGACATACACACACAACAAAATGAGTATATGTTATAGCTTGCTCATGGGACTTAAATTTACTTGATAATTCTGTGAACTACACATTGAGTTGTCTTGCTGACCAATAACAAAGCGCTTTTGACTGTTCATCTCGACCAAAACTGGGCCAAAATGAAGTACCTGTGAAATGGTTATTAGTCAGAGTAGATGGCGTTTTCATTCAATTTTGGAATGTATCAGATAAGACATGAGTATTGCCAATGTTTATGATGTGTATCATCAAGCTAGTCTGTGCTAGTGATTTAGAAAACATTTCAATTTTAAATTTTAAACTTTAAATACCACTGTCCAAGTTTACGTCAAAGCTTTAACACTAAGTACATCATGATCGATATCAGCCATAAATCCATGTTGTATAGATATAGATATCTGCAAATCACTGCCAGTCACTGCAAACCTGTGCTCTTCTGGACAGCTTTCTGGCCTTCAGTACAAACCACGTTGCAAATAAAATTTGGCATTGAAAACAAAACTGGAACTGAAAAAGGAATCATTGGCATTGAAACATTTGTATTAGCAAAAGTTGTATTGGCACTGAAAAACGTTTCACAGATAAATAAAACACAGACATTAAAATGTATTTCATTTTATTTAGATTTTTTTTTGCATTTTGATGTGTTTTTCAATGACAGTGTTCTCTTTTTTTTTCATGTCACTCTTTTATCAGTGACAATTTCTTTTTACACTTTCAGGGTTTTTTTCAGTATCACTGTTTTTTAATTTCAACTTTCTTTCACCGTTTTGGTGTGGAGAGGAGAGGTCTGAAGGGAGGGGCATGGACGGTGTGATTACAGGCGAGAACGTCACTCTTTCTGAACCAGCCATCCCCTCGTGGCGTGCTCACCAGCAGACACCCACCTGAACTCTTTCCTCCTGGCTTCGCCATGTAATCTGCTCGCAGCAGAAACATGCAGCAGAGACGAAGTCTCCTGAGTGACCAAAGTGCTGCGAAGTATTCTCTGCAACAAAGAGATGGCTGCCATAGATAGCCTGCCAGCTAACTCCACATGCTAACAGGAGCACAAGGCAAGTTAACGACGAACGGTTAACTCTGTAAAGACAACCACGGCAGGAGCGACCAGCTTCCTCCGATCTCTACAAGCAGACACTGCACAGCAAAAGTGGGGTCATGCTCGTGCATGCGAGACATATGGAGACAGAACAAAGAAACATAAACACATTTCTTTTGGTGTGCACCCAGACCTGCACGCACACATACACACACACACACACACACACACACACACACACACACACAGCCTTTGTTTTGTAGTTTAGTATTTAGAGTTAGACTTCACATTGTGTTTTTGCTGTGTTTAGCTTTTAAATAAATGCTTGTGTATAATTATGCTGGTTTCTTTAATGTTGCACAAGAGTGAGTAATTTGCCATCCTCTTCTATGAAGAACTCCAAATCCTTCAACTTACTAGCTATTGGTGGTAATTCTGGTTATAGTTATTAATTTAATTATTAATCTGAATTTCAAATTGATAGTTTAATGTATTTTATGAGACTCAATCAATTAATTGGCTATCATTTGAATGATAAGTATTCTTTGTGTTTTCTGCACATTCTCTGAGAGATCGTGAACTTTCATTAACAGGATCTCACTCACAGGCACAATCTTAGAGTCATGTCCTTACCCTGGAAAAAGAGACTGAATGGAGCAATTACACAGCTGTGCATGGCATCCGTCTGATCAACATGATGCCTGCATCCTGCTGAGAGCTGGTATTGGGCAGGTGGTGCAGCAACAGATACAGAGAAGATGAGAAGAATGAAACAGAGTGAGACAAAAGAAAGAACAAAGAGCCAGGGGATGCTGGAAAAGGTATGAATTTGAAACATGAGAAGGATGGAGCATGAAGAGGATTAGGGGCAAAGAGAAAGAATTACTGAATGGTCAATAATGGAGCCAGCATATGCTGATTTATTCATTCTGTGGCTGCTGTGTCCTGTATGTTTTTCTGCACCCTGGCTCCATCAAACAGTGATCAGACACCTATTCTCTTGCAAGAAACAGTGATTTACAATGATCAGCTAAAACAATACAATTATATGACAGTCTGTCACAATTGCTGTATGCGTTAATGCAAAATAATTATTGTTGGTCCACTTTTGTTTGCAGCATTACTCCCTCAAACTGAGCTACCTTTAAACTTCACACTTCACAATATATACTTTACAATACAACTTCCTTATGAACCAATCAGTGAGTATGACACTAAAAAATCAGTCCACTAATGAGAATAAAGGAAAATCTCCCACGAAAACTTAACATAGAAACAAACATGAAACGGTCCAGTCCTATAGTGCACTTATACCGTGGCCAATGAATTGGTTGAGCCATTCAAAGTTATGAGCTTGAATGTCCTCTAAGGTACAATAGATTTTTTTATGGTTTGTGATTTATTGGCATATCTGTTCAGAACCAAGGGGTTTATTTGCATAAACACACCATATTACATAATTATGCATAGATAATGTTGATATGTAAAAAAAATATCTAATTGAATTGAAAGTTACATTTTAAAGAGTCATCACAAATGAGAACAGTTTCCAAATATGTGACATTGTCATTGTATTGATAAAGTCATAGATTTCTTTTGTTTGATGCCATTTTTGACCTAAGCAGTCATTTTGGGTCACACACACACCCTTTGTTCTGTAGTTTAGTGCATTTAGAGTGAGACTTCATATTGTGTGTTTTGCTTTGTTTATTTTTTAATAAACGCTTGTGTATAATTATGCTGGTTTCTTTAATGTTGAACAAGAGTGAATAATTTGCCAACCACTTCTATGTTGAACTCTAAATCCTTTAACCTACTAGCTATTGATGGTAATTCTGGTTATAGTTATTAATTAAATTATTAATCTGAGTTCCAAATTGATAGTGTATTAAATGACACTCAGTCAACTAGACAACAACAAACCTACACAGTTTGGTGCCCCTTCAACCATTGTAAATTCCAACAGTGGTTTTTGACAGTCATCCAGTTTCCACAATACATAACATGTATAACTATCAGTTTAATTGAAAAATATTGATTCAAGGTTACATTTTTCTATCATTGAAGAGGCTTATTGTGGTCATTTTCTTTTCCATTTTCTTGACAAAGATTTCTATTGTTTAATGGATATACCTGAATATCAGAATTTTATACTTGACTGATTGTACATCAGCACATCTGTTAATGTGCAAAATCTTATATGTGCTGCACTGCTTGAGGGAAGAACATATGTCAAAAAACCATTGCTTGCCTTCCCTCAAGACAGACAGAGAGACAAACTGTCTTGCTTTGTGCTCAGCCACTTAGCAGTCTGAATGTATGCCAGGTTGCTGTGGTCCACACAGACCACAAAAGGATACTAAGCTCCAGCTGCCTCCACATATCTAAAACCTGTATGTAACATTATACTGTATAATACTATATAATTATGATGCTATGTAATTGCCTATTTGGATCTCCTCTTTCGTCTTTGGGATAGCACCAAGATAAGATGGCTCCAGCCCAATCATGTTCATGTCCATCTCAAAACAAAGGGAAAGGTCAGGGTAGACCAGGGTGGGGTGTGAAATTAACTCCTGGTCAGTTTTAGAAGTCCAAGAAAACAGAGAAGAGCTTGAGGTAAGATGGTAAGATGAGCTGTCAGTGAGTTGAAGTCATGGATGAAATAGGAATTAACACTGGTAACACTGGAGCTTCTTAAGTGAAGCTGACTGAATCCCTTCTGTCACTACTTTGACCATGGCTGGATTCATCTATACACATCAGTTTAAAAAACCCAAGAGGGAGATGGTGGACGCATGGATTTCACACCTGCTGACCTTGACAAACAGCTGGTTCTCTAACAGTCATTGGAGGACCTGACAGATATGACATATGATGACGATATCATTGAGAAACATGAAAACAAAGCAGTTTGTCATGTCCCTCAACACATTCAGCAGGATGAATCTGTCTATCAGCCCCACTCACGTATGGTGTTCCCCAGGGGTTGGTTTTAGGACTACTGCCATTTCCTGTGTACATGCTAATGCTGGGCCACACATTTCAGCATCACAATATAACTGCTCGTAATTTGAGTGTTAAATGTGATTCCCATCTCTGTTTTGATAACCATGGGACTGGAGTGATGTTATATTTTACATCATTTCTTTAAATTCACTTTTGTCAGAAGGTTTTTACCTAATTATATTTTAATCTTCCCTAAGGTATTATTTTTTGTACTTTGCTTACTTATAATTATCTTAGTATCTTAATTTACAATGATTCACAACCAAAATCTTTGCTTCTAATAGGATTTACTGACAGTCAGATGAATTCAGCAACCAAAGACATCTCAAGATTTCCCCAGTAAATGGAAGCTAGCAAGAGTGATACCAGTTTTTTAATCAGGAGCAATTGATCAGGCATACAACTATAGGCCAATTAGTATCCTACCTGTATTTTCTAAAGTTCTGGAAAAGTTGTAGATCACCAGTTAATGAAGTATGTAGAATCAAATAATTATCTACAATTATTTATTCTAAATCAATAATTGTTATCTAAATCATCATTTGATTAAGTTGAAGTAGTCTGGGCAGTCTTTCTGGATCTTAAAAAGGCATTTGAAACATTAAACTTTACAATGGTTTAAATCTTATCGTTCCAACCATGAACAATGTGTTATTATTAATTATGAGAAATAATCTTTTTAAAAGGTTATTTTGATTACATTTTTATGTAGATGAATATTTAAAAAAAAAATTGCATCCACAGAGCTTTTAGAAAGGCGTGGAATAAAAGTACCACTTTTCCTGAAATTTTTTTTTTATGATTGTGAATTAATCATTTTAAAAAGTTTGATTAACCCAAAATGAATGTTTTGTTTATCTCTGTGTAAGATGTCTGACGTTTGGTTCCTGTTTCTAAAAAGGTTTGTAAGTCAATAGTATAACAATGCTGGTATCACATGGTATAGTTGCTATCTAGTGTGGAAAAAACGAACACTGACGTTAGCACATATTAGCTTCTTTCTTAGCTTAATTGTCCGAAAAACAATAACCCAGGAAATTACAGTCCTGCAAATATAAACAAAATAAACAACAACTACCGACAACCATAGTCGTTAAAACCTTAACTAATGTGTTGTCATTGGTTAGATTGTCAAAATTAGAAAAATAACAGCTTCAATCACTGAGGAGCTACATTGGCATGAGGGACGGTTGCGTCCAGTTACCTAACATTACAGTTCCGTCAAATGTTATAACGAAGATGCGTGTCAGACGGGATGTAGAAGTGGGCCAGGGTCCGACATAACCAATGGTCCACAGCCAGTACAAGTTTATGCAGGGCAAGTTGACTGACCAGTCACTGGTCCGTCCGGGCCAAAGCGGGCTGGGTCGCTTATGAAAAGGCAGTCGCGGAGAGCGGAGTGGACGTTGGATCCCAACATATTACCAATATGGCATGTCGAAGGTAAATGAAATTTCTGATCTACTGTGAATCTGCTCATTATAGTGTTTAGACCCAAAAGGTGACTGTTATTGAGGGTGTCATCTCATATAGCAGTCTAACATTAGCCCTATTATGAAACACTTCGCCGAGGGTACTTATGGCTAGCTAGCCATGTAGCCAGCTGCGTTGAGCTCAACAGCTATGGTACTCAAGTTAATACAAAAATCTGAAAATACTGACATGATCGTCCTTTCTCCCTGTAGCCATTGTTGCTGTGTGGCGCTCAGCTGTTTTTTATAACCCGCTGAGATTTATTTTCAGCAACGTCAACTTTTACAGCTGTCTGTCTAATGTTGAGCACTGTGGGTTTTAATAGCATCCCTGCAATGTACTGTATTGTACTCTGATTGGATTAAAATGTAAAAATGTATCTAATGTCTTATAGTGTAAGGATGATTGAAATGTAATTTTTAATTTTCTTTAATTATTAAATGATGAGGGATAAAAGGGTAAAGACCATTACAGATAACACATAGATAACGTTACATGAAACACCACCACACAAATTAACCTAAATCTATAGCTAATGCATGGCTATATGTTGCAAAATGAATTAATTACTTTATCACGAAAGATTCATCACTGGATATGACCATGAAATATGCAGGTTGTGCAACAAACTGGCAACCACTGGAATGGAATGGAAGGGGAGAGGGGGAGTGCGTCGTCTAGTGGCTGGCTGTTATCAATGTTATTAGTAGCACCTTTAAAGACTGAAACAGGAGTTCCACAGGGTTCTGTTCTTGGTCCACTTCTTTTTAGTTTATATAAAATGACTTACCACAGTCATGTCTCGGAGCAGGTTTTCAGATGTATGCAGGTGATACAGCTATATATAAATCTGGTAGACCTATTCAGTCAGTTTCCATACAGCTGTTATGTCATTTACAGTCCATAGCACCATGGTGAATTGAAAACTCATGTCTTACACTCATTGTTAAAAAAAACTTTTCTTCCAGGGCTCGGTCCTCAACAAAAGTTAATGAGTTAAATCTAAAGAATAATGGGCAACATATTGAACTCTGAGATTAAATATCTCGGCCTTATAGTCACACTTAAAATTTGAGAAGCATGTTAAAATGGTGAGCAAGGTTGCAAAAGCAAATGTACATACATTTAGACTTATTAAAGACTGCCTACCATTTCGTGCTGCAAATAGTTTTATGAACTCTATGATCTTTTCATTTAAGTTATTGTGTAACCTCTTGGTCACAAGCAGCATCTACAATAACCAAGCCTCTTTTGATGATATACAATCGAGCAATTAAAATTTTGGAAAGGAAGCCGATAAGATCACATCATTGCCATGTTCTCAGGAAACTCATCTATAAATCCCTTCATAACCAAACTTCCCAGGTGCTCAGTGACCTTGTGGTTCCATTCAGAGTTACGGGCTCAGTAACATGTGGAGAATCCAACTGGAGCCTGACTGGGATCATTTTAAACTCAAACTGAAACTGTTTTTGAAGAGGGATTAGTCATGTACTCATGAATGATCTGGTGCTTCTTTCTTTATGGTGCTTCATTGTATTCATTTGTGTCTTACAGTATATTGTTCTGTCCGTATTTTGTTGTTGAGTTTTTTGTTTTTAATGTACATACTTATTGTTGAGTTTGTGTTTTTTGTCTCTTGTGTATTTGTTGTTGAGTTATATGTATTTTAAAGGCCCATCTAGGGAGCGGCATTGCAAATTAGATTTTAAACTTTTAGCATTTTAGTTCTTGTTAAGTATTTTTATTGTATATGAAGATTTTATCTGTTTTTACCTACTTCCCAGTATTTTTAACATTTGAAATTTGGATTTTACTATTTTAGTGCTCATAAACCTTTGTCATTTTAGGTATTGTAAAAAAAAAATTATGTTTTTTTAACATTTTAAGTCTCTGTGTCCTTGGGTAATATATGTTGTTCTCCCCTCGTTAAAGGAACATGTGTGTAGATTATATTCTTGAAGATCCTAGACTCCCCAAAACTAGGTGGAGTTGTCGGTTTTATCCTTGTTTTAAATTCATTTAACTATTTAGAAATTGTGATCACCCCATTCACCCCTGAGCTCTGACACTTTTAATGATAGAATAATGGCAAGGCTTCTGCATCAGCCCTTGCTCACCTGAAACTGTGTTTTTTTTTATGTTGTTAATTGTCATATTTTATATTCCTGGACTAAAATGGCCACAACATATACAACTACTATCAGGTGATGATATATTAGAACATGAATTTCTCCAAACTCCCATCAATTCCAGAGGCTTTTTGGTGATCCAGCCTCTCCAGCTTCTCCTGGCTGCAACACCGATGTCTTTCCTCTGTTCACAAAAACGATTGTCCATCCAGACAGCCAAGGAGATGAGAATGCCAAGGTCATCTGCAAGCTACTGTGAGGCTAGCTCATTCTCAATGGTGTTTGACAGCCCATGTGGAAAGTGGAGCTGGGATTCTATTAATTTCAATCTCTGCTGTTAGTTTTCTGGATGTCTTAAATGAAGTCAAGAGCCCTGGCATAGACTCAAACGTTTTTGGCAGCCTTATTCGCAGAAAATGGGTGAAAAACCAGATCCAGACCTGCCTCTCCTGAGTAAACCATTACCCTCTGTTCACTCTCTTCAGTGACCACACATCAGACTATTGCTCACAAAGTGCTGTAGAAGAGTCATGTAGGAAGTCATACATGGTATTTCATAACCTCTGCTGATGGCATCCAATTGGTGGAAGAGTGCCATCTGTAGATGAATAGTTTTTGCTGGGTCTGTAGCTAGCTTGATTGCACTGCTTTGATGAATAACTTCATCAAAACATTACATTTTCTTAGTTAAATAATGAAACAGGGAATCAAATAGAGCTTCTAAGAACTTTGCAGAAAGGTAGTTATGTGCACATCCCATTATATTTTTAGGCCAGGTATAGGCAAATTCAAAGAAATTCAGGCAAATGCCTGACGAAGATCCAGTAGGGTCGACATTTTGCCCATTTTGGTCCAATTAAATTTGGCAGCTATAATCCAGTGTTTTCATTTTAACTTCTAATTTTAGCTGAAAAAATATTAAATTTCTGATTGGGACCTCTTGAAAAATGTAATGTCTAACTATACTAGGAGATTTATATTTTGCACAAACAGTGACATTGTGATAACGCATTGTTGAGCTACTGTATCAAGGAAGATTTAACTACGCTAAATATTTGCACATTCAGAAAACCAAGCTGTGATGCACTATACCTGTTTACTGTACTCTTAGAACATTTATAGCTCACAAGGTTGTGGAATGTATACATACATTAAATGATCCATCAAACTTTTTCTACATCTGCCATTGAGAATCCATCGAGCTGTTCTCTAAATTGCTTAGCCTGTTCAGGATCATTGGAAGCGTTAGCCTACCCCAGCATGCAATGGTCAAGAGACAAGAGCAAAGAGATGACAAACACATTCACTCTCACATTCACACCAATGGGCAATTAAGAATAGACAATTCACCTATAACTTTCATGACTGTGGGAGGAAACCAAAGAATGTGAAGGCAACCCACACAGACACAAGGCAAACATGCAAACTCCACTAAGACAGGATCTAGCTAGCTGGTAGATTTTATCACAGGACTTTCTTGCTGTGAGGCGACAGGGTTAACTACAATTAACATTACACCCTTAAAAGTTTTCTTTACAAGTGAGGATGTACTATAGCACCAGTTGCCTGTAATGCCTTGCAGACAAACTATGAATGGACATTAATAATATAGCAAAGCTATATTATACCTATGAATGAATATTAATAAAGCTTGGCTATATTATATGGTAAGATTAAAGTCTCCTCTCTCTGAAGGATAAATCTGGGGAACTTAAGTATATTGCATGTCTTTATCACGTTGTCGGGAGCACCAGCCTCTGTCTCAGGTTTCCGTTTTGAGTTATGACCTCATCATCTCGTTTGTACAAAAGGGAAAAATTAAATTAGAGTAATGAACCTAGGTGCTTTTCATAAGAAATTTCTCTACTCATTGTTCCCCAAGTCGTTTAAGAGACTAATCTGCCGCATACACCCCCATCTCACTTAAATCCTGGCCCTCTGAAAAAGCTGTCAGGGGTCTGCCTCTTTAAACATGACTCCCCATGGGGGTCCTAGATCAAAAGATGAAAGTCTGCTGAATGATCTTGGAGACTGGGGCAGAGGGGTGGCATGAAGGGAGCTAGGAGTGCGATTCATCAAATTAACAAATTTGCTTTCCTTTTCCCGGTAGGCACCGGAGTAAATTCTTGGGTACTTAAATCTGTATTGCACTGACAAGAAACGAGAGGGGGAGGAGTCAGAATGTAGAGGGAAGTTCTCAGTAAGACAGTGATGTGAGTGTGAACGAATGTGTAATTAATGACACTCTTATTCCTAATTAAAACCTCTTAGCTTTCTCCTCACAAGGTTGCAGCAGCTGGTATAGACAAGGCCCTCACTGTGAAGTGAGAGATATAAATTTCATGACAGTATCACAAGGCAGCACCTGCTTATGCCTACACCTGTCACTGCTGGAATCATACCTCATTCTGTCAATGAATTAACATCCTCCTGGGCTAAGGGAGGAAAAAAAGGTAAATTCTCTCATCCCGGAATGGAAATCCCTGGTGGCTCGAAGGTGGTACTATGTATCCATTTTCAAAATTAAATATATCGTTGTTTGGTTCAGCTAGGCAGACACCTGCCTCCTCTAGTAAAAATGGCATACTCCAGATCTGAGAGATTTCCCCCAGGAACCACATCACAGTATTGCCTTGTAACTATAACTTAATATCATGTCAAAATCTCCTGAGGATGATACAGCTAGTCAAGCCACAGAAAGAGGGAAAACAAGAGCAAGTCAAACGCTTGGGGAAACAGATGGAGGCCAAGAGCAGGTGGAAGAGAAAGAGAGGGGCAGCGTAACACAAAAGGAAACATAACACAATGCCCCCAGATAATAAAAGCAACCTGGGAACAATATAAGGCTATCAAGTAATTTGAAAACACAATAGGAAACAGCATGAGAGTGCCATTTAGTATAAAATTTTAATGTTAGTTCAATAAATGATTCTGTTGTCTTTTACAGAAGTGTCTTTAACCGAGGCAGACTACATGAAGAGTCCTGTGGGACATGCAGAGATGCACTTCTTGCATGCCATCTCACTAATACTCTGGTATCCATTCTTTTAGCTCTATCTTTTTACACTCTTACACAAGACCTGTTGGCCTATCAGTTTTCATGGTCCTCCCTCCTTTATTAATATTACTTCAGCTGTTTTATTTCTGTTTCACACACAACGGGCTTCTGCAGCTTCTCTACTCAATAGCTGACATTCCTTTTCCATCGTGGCGATTATTGATAATTACGGATGTCATGTTGATGTTTTGATGTTGGTGCTGTGATTGACCAATGATTAAATCTGTTGTTCGCATTAATGGTTCGCTGTCACCCACAGTGATATTCTGCTGAATAGAAAACTTTGGGTGAATATGAATGCTCTTGTATGTGTGGTTGGGTGGTTGGCAGGTAGCTGGGGTAGACATCTGACAGTTGATGAGGACACATGACTCAGAAGGCAGCCCCTTCTCTGTTTATAATTGCTTTTTTAGTGATCACTCCAGCCTTAACTGACTTGATGCTTTAAAGAAAGAAAGAACTGATAATAGAGAACATTGCTCTATTTCAACCATAAGACATGTTGCAGAAGAAAATTGTAGAAAATTGATTCAAGCAGTGAAACAACTTGTCATCTTTGTGCTCCCTGATAGCATGATGAATTGCCACTGTGGACACCTCGATCACCTAAGCTGTCTTGGTAAGCCACACTTGATCACTGTCAGAGAAGCTCAAGATGGTCAGCGATTGCTCTATAGGCAAGGGACTTACCACCTCCCATTCTCTCTCTGTCCTTCTCTCACTCACACAAACACACACTCATTTGTGTCAATCTGGCTGTCTGGCAGACCTGAGATGAAAATAGTCCTGAAAATAATCTTTTAAAGTACAGCATGTCTCAATGTTTTGAGAATCCATGTTAAAAAAAGTCATTACTGAGGTTCATCTTGCCGTAGCTGTAAAGTGTGGACAATTCATTGTGTTACATGATAAGTAGTTTCTGGATATTGACAAGTAATACCACAGGTCACAAGTTTTACTAATTACTAATATGTGTTCAACCTTTAGGCTTTGTAAATGTAATGACGACACTGTCAGAGAGTGTAAATGCGATGAAATTCCGTTCAGTTATTAACACACAGACAGACCGTATCCTTTGGGCTATATTTGCTGTTTTATGGACAATTTAAATCTGCACCAAGCAAAATCCTTTGTGCAACAGTGTTTTCAAAACAGCCAGAAGGAAGGAAAAAGATGTTAACTTATCTAAGCCATGTGGATTACTTTGCCTTTTCATCTTAAATTTAACAGCCATCTAAACAAATACTAACTTGCTGTTTCACACTGTTAAAGATATTTTGGTCCATTTCATTTTGAATGTAGGTGAAGATCTGTTCTTGGTACCTCGATTCAGTATTGTCTCTTGCTTTTATTATTTTTACTAAAATAGAGTTTTCTATCATGAAATTAACCACTCTTGATCAATTGATTTATTTAAAATGTGTATCCCTTAATTTGTACTAGCATGGCTTAAGTACACACCTAATTAGTAAATAATTTTTTGTGGAGATTCCAAAGTGTCCAAAGAAGCCAAATGTGTCAGGCTGAATTAAATACAGTATATTTGAATGGTGCAGCCAACGTGTGACATCTTGAATTTTAATACTTCAGTCAGTATATTGTAGCTTCAGTTAAGTGTTGGACTAATGCTACTGTATGTTACAATATACTTTACTGTATGTAATTCATGTCTCCTCCATACCTTAGGAAAGATTTGTAATGTCTCTGATACAGTAAACCAATGCTTAGAATAGCAAATATGATATATAGGTCTATACTGTATATTTGTACAGTAAATCCTATCAATTAAAGCAACAAGTCAGCAGACTGACATTGCATTGCCCCATAACTGGAGCACTTGACATGGGATTTAGTGTGGCGTGAACTACAATACATTTCACAAAACTTCACCATATCTGTTATTTAATGTCAGCAGAGCTCATTATTGATCCCCTGCATTTACTGGATATATTATCTATCCCTATACCACACATTCATTTTTCATTTTGAGAAATTGATATGATATGTAATGGGGCCACTTTACATACTAAAATGCATTGTTTTAATCATATTATGTAAGAATGAATTAAAATAACTGAGACCTTTATGTCATTTTGCATCTATACTTTAGAATAATACCATGCAATGTGTTAGCCATTGACTGGCATTCCCCTATTATACTGTACTTAATGGGGGACTTGCACTTAAATGTGTGGGTACTCAAGCTCTATGATGTCTCATAGAATTACTAAAAGTTAAAGTGTCAAATCAGTTTAGAAATCAGGTCATCATAATTTTTATAACAGTATAGCCATAATAATTCTGTTTATATTAACTATTACAGTTACATAGAAAGCAAAGTTGCTAAAAATATATCTGTACTGTACTTTAAAAAAAAATAAACTTGAGATAATTTTCATGCGAGTGAAATGAGTAATGATATTCAGACTAATATTCACAAAGAAAAGATAATTAGCTCATGTGTACTTCATTTGCACTGTTCAGATCATGTCAAGATATTTTTCTTTGTCTTAATTTGATCCTCTGCACTATATTTCAACTTTCATGAGGTAGATGTGGTGGTGGAATATTGATGTTACTTTTGATAAAACTGATAATAGTTCCCATTCACCAGTTTAATACAATTCAATTGTATATATTTATATAGCGCCAATTCATAACAGAAGTTATATCATTGCACATCTCAGAGCAGGTCTAGACTGTACTCTTTATAATATTATTTACAGCATGTGGTTACCCATATGTCTTGGACTGTTCTTCTGTTCCATTTGTACCTTGCATGGATTTTTGGATCTTGCCTGTTCCTTGTCGGTTTGTTGTCTTGGACTGCCTTCCCGATTTGGACCTCCGCCTGCCTGACTATCCATGTAAGCCTTCCCATATAATAAATTAATGAACTGCATCTGCTCTTTCTCGAAGTCTGTGTATGGGTCCTATTCCATTGTGTTCCCTGTTTCCCTGCGTGACACCCATACAACACAGAAACCTCGAGCAGAACCAGACTCCAGAGAGCAGGAGGTGAGAGAGCATACAGTAGCACAATGCAAATTCCACAGAGAATGTTAAAATTATAATAATAATGTAATGGTAGTGGTAATATTAATATTAATAAAATAATAACATGAATAATAATGATAATAATAGTAATAAGACTAATAATAATAATTGTAGTAGCGGTTGTCAAGCAGGCAAACAGTAGCAGTAGGAGGCCCACAATCATAGATCCAGACTCTGCAGCTCCGGAGGCAGAAATACCTGCTGAAAGCGACAGAAGGAGAGAGGAGAGAGACGAGAAAGCACAAAACTACAGGAGAGAGAAGATGTCAAGTTAGTAATGCATTACTGGGATAAAAATGCATACAGAAGGAGAGGGAGAGGAAGAGAGAGGTGCATCATGGGAAGTCTCCCGGCAGTCTAGGCCTATAGCAGCATAACAAAGGAATGATTCAGGACTCACCTGAGCCAGCCCTAACTATAAGCTTTATCAAAGAGGAAAGTCTTAAATGTGGAGATGGTGTCTGCCTCCCAAACCAAAACTGGGATCTGATTCCACAGGAGAGGAGCTTGTTAGCTGAAGGCTCTGGCTACCATTCTACTTTTGGAGACTCTAGGAATCACAAGTAACCCTGCATTCTGGGAGCGTAGTGTACAAAAAAAATGGGATGCATAACGGACAGATTCTCAGGTGCCATCATTTAAATCATGAAACACAAAATCACCAAGCTCTGCAAGTTCATGATGGAAGGGAAGAGTGTGGAGCATTGAAATCACAAAACTTTTTAGTACAAGGAAACTGATGTCCTTTGGTTTGAAGAGCAAAACTGTCATGAGTGAACAGCACCCTGAAAAAGCCACCACAGACAGAGGTTAATTTGTTGCACTGGTCCAAGCAGGAGAACCATTTCTCACAACACTTCCATGATATTAGGCAAAGAGCCAAAGAGAACCACATGGACACATAGTGTGTCTTCAATTGTACTGCATAACCTCCAGCAAGATGTGCACAATGAAATTATATATTTTATGTATTACAGCAGGAAAATAATCACACCACAATTGGACTCACTACTACAAGCGCCTTGTATACCAGCATTTAAACAAAGGTGTGCAATTCATATTACAACCCCTAGATTTTCACTTGAACTAAGGAAATTGTTTTCCCAAGCACTAATACCCTATCCTGTGTCCAGTACGCCATCTTGTGCTGATATAAAACAAGAATACTACACATCAAATACATTCTGAGTTGTGTGAAAAATTAGAATATTCAGTAACATTAAAATTCTATAAAGTAAAAATAATCCTAACAATGTCCTCTCCAACTATCATTGAATGCTTGGAAAATGGTTTTATGCATCTTCTGGTCTCCTCTCACCTTTGTAATTCCTCTAACATACTCTGAGCCTCATCTCACACACAAATCAGTTGAATTTTTAAAGAAACATCAAAGGTGACTGATCTGCCAGGGCATACAGAGGGTGCCAAGAAAATGTTTTAAAGTGCTGAGTTCAACAGATGCCCCGTGCATCCAGCCTTTGCACAGGGCTCCACCTGCTGAGGTATGTTGTCTTCCAAATCATGATTTGTTGAATCGCACAATGGATTTCTCTATCATTTAATTCCACGAACATATGACACACCGTCCAGGGATATTGTGGAAAAAAATTTGACCTCTTGCTTTTTCTGCTGTTTGGGGGCAAAATCCCCTTCTTGTCTTGCACAAGTTTTAAATACATCTTTTGTCTGCATATTTGCCCGGAATATTTCAGTACATCCTATTTAGTTTGTGGAAAGTTCATACAAAGTTCATGTAATCTGTGTTTCAGTTTTTGTGGTTATAGCTCTGCTAGCCAGAGACTCAGCCTGTCCTCCCCTTCCCCCTCCTAAATACAGCTGGCTTATTTCCCTTCTTAGCTGAGCTTTGGGGACAAAGACTTATGACGTAGGGCAGTGGTTCAATGGTGGGGTCAGAAGGCCAAGGTTGTGTGCAGAACTTGGTGGGCTCAGGTCAGGCCACAGCAGTTTACATTCAACTGACGAAGCCCTCTAGCGGCCGTAGTAATTATGGCAGGATCAACGGGGGAAGTCAGGTGACATTGTAACGGAGTTACAAAGTACTACATGTTCAACAAAATGTTGCTCTTTTACATGGGATACCGCAAGTTGTTTTTGTGCCTAAACATAACCAACCCTTAGCCATAGTGTTGTCACATCATAAAGTGGATTTATTTTTCACATCAGTGATTTGTTGTAGCCCCAACAAATGATGTTATCCTGCTGATAGGAGTGGCATGTAAAAAAATGCTTCGGTATTGTTTTAGAAGGCATGGACAAACAACAGATTTTGTTGTTTAATTTGGAGAACTTGTTCATCTGCAGAACTTGCCATGGTCAGTTCCCAGCAGCTTCACTAGATGATTGCAGATGAGTCACCTCTGATCAGCCGCCCATCTTACCCACCACCATGAAACTCAGTAATTACACACAGTCAATAATTTTGAATAGAAGAATTACCATACAGGCCCCAACTATTTGGAACTGTCAAGTATTCAGATGCCCTCAGCTATGAATAGATACTGCAGACTTTCCCCTGTCAGTTAAAGGAGTCTCTTTGTCCTCAAAATGTATCCCCTCCTTAAAGTTCTCTTGACCTACTTCCTGTCTTATGAGTGCTGACAGGTGTTGTACACCAGTGAGACACAATGACAGGACCTGTTTACTTGTGTCTCATTTACTGGGACATCTGTTCAAATATCCTGCTGGATGGAGCGTCAGGAGACCCACAGAGTCTTTCTTCGGATGTGATGTAGTCCAAAATGTCATTGCTTAATATTCTGCATGGGACCATAATATTAAGTAAGTCCATGATCATACAGTCTTTACAGTGAGAATTATTTTCAATATTTTGTGGATTTTTTTTTACTTACTGGATATACACAGACATACCAAAACGCAATAAAACACTGTAATTTATACATCATGAAAGAACCTTACCCATCATGTAATGAGTGGATTGGCTCCAATATCAGTGAAAATATGTGTATAGCATATGATCTGTTTTCAATTCTAGCCTGTGTCATCAGTTTAGTGGCAATGCTTAAAAACAAAGATTATTTTGTTACAGAGTAACATCTTTCAGGTTGACATAATACCACATGGAAATGTGATGATGTAAACATAAGTTAAAATGCAGGCAGAAGAGTGAAATCTTGCAACAGATAGTTTTCTTAAGGGGTTTCTTTCCTTACTTTTGGACAGACTGATGAAAAAGAGGTGCAGCGGGCCACTCTCTTGCAATGTTCACGGGTGGACAGATGGATAGCACCTTGACAAACAAAGAAAAACACACAGACTGAGTCGCTTCACACAGAAGCAGAGAAAAGTGGTGACAGGCTATCTCCATGCATATTGATGGCAGCCAGCCACACTGGCCCATGTTTGATTGAATAGTCACAGAATGGGAAAAGGCAGGCTACTTTTCATGTTTGTCCATCAATCAGTGCAGCAGACTGCAGCTTTCTCAGCTTTCTTTGAGTGTCAATTAGCTGACGAGGTTTGGGTTGCAAGATGATTTTCAGAGGGTTCTGTTTTTCATAAGGAAGACAGGATTTAACGTACAGCTGTGGGACCAATCAACCCCTTCAAACACTAGCAGAACAGATTAATTGTTAGAAACAGCTGAGTGGTTTACTTTTTTTTTAAATAATTAGCTATTGGACAATGAAGCGAAAATGTTTCTTCCATCACACTGAAAATCTCACCTATCACAATGGTGAGAATCATTATGTTTCCATTTCAAGTAGGTAATTCAAGTAGGTGCATATTCCGGGCAGAAGAAGCTCTACAAAGAACAATTCTCATACAATTTGTTCACGGACATGGCACCACCAGATTACCAGTACTTGACTTGTATTATACCTATGACAAAAACATACACATGGTGTAAAAGGACATCTAGCATGAATAACAGAAGACAGAAATTAAATTTAGCCTCCACAGATAGCAATGATAATTGTTTATGCATCTCACACACATTAGCACGAAAAGAACAATGAAGATCTGCTGCTCTCTTTTTTTTTCAGCAGCATTTCACCAAATGACTGGGCAGTCTTCCAGGTGTGATAGAACAAGTGACCGAACAAGGTCAATCATAACAGAAGATAGAACATATGCAGAGCATTTCCTTGAAATTGCAATGCTCTTTCCCGTCGTGTAAACAATGCAATGAATCTGATCATACCAAGAGAGTAAGTTATCTAATTTAACACCCAGCAATTTGGTTTTAGTGACTGGCTCAACTGAAATGCCACCTATACACCAAGTGAATGTGGTGGCGTTAACAAGAACATTCTTACTACCAAAATTCAATACATTTAGTTTTGGCAATGTTCAGTACTGATTTGTTTATTCTCACCCATTAGTAATGATATATACATGTAGATATAAACATTTAGATTCTCTCTCAGCACGACCATTTTGGTGAAGCACAGAACAAAGTTGAGTCATTCACATATGTAACTACATCAGCATTTTTAACAAGATGTGGTAAATCATTTATAAAAATTGAAAATAAAAGCAGACCAAAGCAACTCCCTTGTGGAACACCGCAATATAATTTTTTGCTGTCAGAGGTCCCATTGGTTAAGAATCTATTGGAAATATCACATAGTGGTTTGGAAAGAATCCTAGCTGCAATTAAATAAATAAATAATGTAATCTATCCAGGTTACCTACACCAGGAGATGTGTCATCTGAGAGACAGAGCAACATCTCCTCAACTGTCTTCTGGCATGTGTCGGCGTTTTTGTGTACCCGGCAGAAGCGTCGCTAGAAGCTTCATCTTAAACCATCATAAACTTACATTTTAGTTTTTCAGCCAAGTTTTCTACGCTACGCTGTTTTTCTGGCCATTGCTTTACCTATATGTTTTAACTTGGTAAAAGTTTTCAGTCATCGGACATATGGATCTTAAGTGATTTTAAGCTGGCTGGAACTTGACGTGGTTTACCGGACTGCCTCCACTGCTGCTAGCTTAGCTAGGTTTGATTTTTGCCCTGCAGCTAGGCTAGCCGGTCGCTTTTACCAAGGATTTTAAGCTTGTAGCACTTTTATGGACTTAACTGTGGACTTTAAGTCTCAATTGAGAATGACTTCCGGATGGGAGCCGAAACGTCTTGATTCTGAAAACAGTGTCCAGATGACTACGACTGAAACCTTCTCTACGATAGAACACTCCTGGACGAATGAGGGACTACACCATCTTGTGGACTTTAAGCTTTGAAGCACTCTCACGGACTAAAGTCTGAGTGTGGCTGAGTGTGGATCTTGTCACCTTACTGTCTCAAAGCTGAAGAAAAGTATCGCCTGTCTGGAAGCTGAGCTCAGAAAAAAAGACAAGCTCATCCTGGAGTTCTCCACTGTCGCTTCAGCCCAGGCAAAACACCTGGCGGTCCTCAGCTCCTCTGGCTGTGCAAGCCAGAATGCAACCATCCTTTCTCACTCCCCTGACTGCTCCACTCCAGAACTGGACAATGATCCCACTCTTCCGTGGCTCGGCTCCATCATCACTGGCGCCCCTGAGCATGAAGCCGTTTCAGTTAAGCCCGAAGATCCGTGGCTCCTCATGGGTGCAAAGCCCAACGCAATGACCATTTCAACTCTGTGCCGAGCCCCAGCGGATGCACAGTCACGCTCCGTTCTTCCACCGGTCAAGTCCTCCTCCTCCTCTAGCCGCAAGTTACTGAAAGAGGAATCAGGAGAAGCTCTGGGGGTCTCATTCGTCCTGAGATGGCAGAGACGGCATCCTCCTCTGCTAAGGAGGACGTCGCCCCCTCGCCGCAGCAGTCTCCGGCCACAGCTATCCCAGGGATGGCTGATAGAACTCGGCGGTCTCCACGATCACCAACTCTGCCTCCTCTCATCCCCCCAACTACACTGATAGTTGGAGACTCCATAGTGAGGAATATCCGCTTCGTTAATGCGGTCACACGCGGCTTTCCCGGAACTACGACCTCCGACATCCTCGAAAAGCTCCCCAGACTTCTGGCTGCACTATCACGAAAATTATAGTCCATGTTGGCACCGATGACACCGCCTGTCAGCAATCGGAGCTGACGAAAGCAGACTTCATCCGCCTCTGTCTGTAGTCTGTCTGCAGCACCCATGACGTTGGTTTTATTCACAATTTTAACTTATTCTGGGATCGAACAAGTCAGGTAGTCGCATGCTGGCGGCTAACCTGAAGCACGCTGTGCTGTCCACCTCACGTAGTTGACTATTTACATCACATGTTTCCCCTCGCTCTTCTTCTTTCTCTTTTCTGCCCTCCATAAACAGCCATGCACCCTCTGATGTCACTAACTCCCCCTTGTGGACTGATCATAGTGCTGCTATTTGGAGCCCAGATCCCTCTAGTGCCACTTTTAACATTCCTGTGGTAATTTCGGATAGGTCCTTAATGCGAAACAGACACAGCCGACACAGCAATAATTATAACTTAATAAAGATCCGGGCCAGAACCCTACCTCCAGTCTCAACCTCAAATCTGAAGCAGCACAGATTTTTTAAGATGGCTCTTCTCAATGTAAGATCCCTCTCTAACAAAACGTTTATTTTAAATGATTTTATCTATTCTACTGATTTAGACTTTATGTTTTTAACTGAATCCTGGTTATGTCCTGGTGATCACAGTCAGCTGGCTGAATTGTTCCCTCCGGATTATGACTGCTTTAGCGGCCCTAGGGATTGTGGTCGAGGTGGGGGCCTTGTTATTGTATTTATAGTTTGCAATGATTTTTCCTCCTTTGAAGTGCTCATGTTTAAACTTGGTGGCCCCCTCCCGGTCATATTTGTTATTATTTACCGCCCCCCTAAACCAGCTGGCTCCTTCGTGTTGGAACTCCATGTGTTTTTATCCAGTCTTGTTTTAAATTATGATAGAATTGTTCTTTGTGGTGATTTTAATATTCATGTTGATGACTCCTCTAATGCCCTTGCTGCTGATTTTTTAAATATCACTAACTCTTTTAACTTTCAACAACATGTGCCCGGCCAAACTCATTCCTGTGGCCACACCTTAGACCTAGTCTTTAGTCTGGGCCTAAAAACCCCATCTGTGGAAATCAGGGACATGTTTGTATCTGATCCCCTATGCATTGTTTTTAACTGTGAATTACAGGCTGCTAGTACTGCCTTATCCAGCTCTAAGAACACACATGTCCTTAATGAGCATGAGCAAAATTCTGTACACTGTTCAATTCTCCTGGCAGTGTGTTTCCCGATTTCTCCAACACCAACGATTTGGTTGATTATTTTAACTACCTGTGTTCTTTGACCTTAGATCTCATTGCTCCTTTGAAAAATAGACCAAACCCAAAGACTAGAAAACAGCCATGGTTAAATGACAGTATTCGAAGCTGTAAAAAGAAATGCAGAAGAGCAGAACACAGATGGAAGAAATCAGGTCTCCAGGTCCACTTTGTGGCCATGAAAGAGTTATTACGCCTTTATAATAGAATGGTGAAGGATGCAAGAATATGGCATTTCTCTGCACTTATTTCTGCCCATCAGCACAACCCCAGATTCCTATTTAAGACTGTGGATCAGTTAGTTAACCCTGCCTCTCCTTGTGCACCTGCTGATTGTGAAAAGTTTCTTTTACACTGCTGGGAAGGTGGAGTTAATAAGATCTGATATCACCCCAAATCCTGCCTTTTTAGATGTGGATCACCCGCTCAGGGATTCTTTGAGCAATCTTTCTGCTGTTACGCTGCCTGAACTCGTAGACATCATGTCGCTTATGAGAGTGTCCTCCAGCTCTTTGGACAAAATCCCAACTAGGTTTTTATTGGAAGTTATGGATTGTATTGCGTCCTTTTTACAAATTATTTTTAACAGCTCGCTGTTTACTGGCTGCGTCCCTGATTACTTTAAAACATCTTGTGTCCAGCCAGGCCTAAAAAAACCTGGGGTTGATCCCACCCTCCTGGATAACTATCACCCAATCTTCAAATTGCCTTTTATATCGAAGATTCTCGAAAAACTTGTATCCAAGCAGCTTCTTGCTGCTGTGGAAAAAAATAATGTAAAAATAATAATGTTCCAATCTGGCTTTCGTCAACACCACAGCACTGAGTCAGCCCTTCTCAAAGTCACCAATGACCTTTTATTGAATGCAGACGCAGGCACGTGTTCAATTCTTGTGCTGCTGGACTTAAGTGCTGCCTTTGACACAATTGATCATGCATTCTTTTAGATAGACTGAGGCACTGGGTGGGCATGTCTGGAACTGCATTAGACTGGTTCTCATCTTGTCCAATAGGAAATTCTGTGTCAGCATTAATAACTTCATGTCATCCTTTTCCCATATCAAGTACGGTGTGCCTCAAGGTTCAATTCTGGGACCAATACTGTTCTCCTTATACATGCTTCCTTTGGGTGATGTAATCTGCAAACATGGTATTTCTTTTCATTGTTATGCGGATGACACACAGTTGTACCTCCCTGTCAAACCCACTGACCTTAGTACGCTGAGTACTCTGCAGGACTGCCTGTCTGACATAAAAAATTGGATGTCGATAAATTTTCTTCAGCTCAACTCAAACAAAACTGAAATCCTTGTTATTGGGCCCCAACACATCACTAAACAAATACTGCCATCTACTAGTAAACGGTCAAAACATATCAAGCCTGTTGCAAGAAATCTTTGTGTCCTGTTTAATAGCAATTTATGTTTTCACTTGTCTTCATCAAAAAACTTTGACACGACTGCAGACTGTACAAAACTCAGCTGCTAGGCTGTTAACCAGGACCAAGAAGTACGACCACATAACACCTGTTTTAGCCTCTTTACTTTGGCTCCCTTTTTGTTTTAGGATTGATTTTAAGATCTTATTGATTACTTTTAAGGCTCTTCATGGCCTGGCGTTCTCGAGTCCGTGTTGAAAACTAAGGGGGACAGAGCTTTTGCTATCAGGGCTCTGGAACAACTTGCCTGAAAAAATTAGGTTGTCTGAGTCAGTGTCTTCGTTTAAGTCTCTTCTCAAAACACATTTTTATCTGAAAGCATATCCTGATTTTACCTGAACTGGCTGTTTATTTTATTGTTTATTTTAGTGCTTTTGTGTATTTTATTTCTTTATATTTCGTTATTCACTGTGGTATTTTATTTCTCTTGTTGTGAAGCACTTTGTACTTTGTTTTGATAAGTGCTCTATAAATAAAGTTTTATTATTATTATTATTATTAACCCGATCAAATGCAAAACATGTTTTATCTCGCATTATATTGTCAACAATGGGGCTACAAGTTAAGTTGACATCATCTAATTGTTTGCCATATCTTAAACTGTCTACTTTGTTGATAAAGAAGTTGTTAAAGTAATTAGCTACATCAAATATTTTCCAGAATTTTTAGATACAATTTGTTTTTTGTTTGTTTGTTGTTAAAATATTCTTTCCTTTTGCTGTAATCTAATTTAGTAACCTTATTTCTCAATTTGCAATAAAGGCTTTTATCTAAAAAGCAACCTGATTGATGAGTAGCTACCTTGGCTTTGTTCCTTTGAAGCATTAAAGATCACAGCTCATCATCAAGTCATGGCGCACTACTGCCCTTTACAGACCTTTTTCCAAATAGAGCATGCTCATCCAATAAGTTCACTAATTTGTCCATGAAATCGTTCAAAGCAATGTTTACATCATTTTACTGACATACATCAGACCACTGTAAATCTTTAATGTAATTAACAAATATTGTCATTAAATATTTTATATGACCTGCGGTAAACAATCCAAACTCCAGACTTGGGCATTTCTTTTTAAATGATCAAATGATGGTCACTGCATCCCACTGCCACTCGTACTGCCTGTAAACACAGCTCATGTATGATAGTGAAACAATGACCAATACAGGTTGAAGTACACCATCCATGTTTGTAGAAATTCTTGTAGGTTGAGTCACAACTTGGGTAAGATCACAAACATCTGCCATAGACATCAATGTATTACATGTAAGTATTACTAAATGGATAATTTCTAGAAAACCAGTCAGTATTCAGGCCACCAAGGAGGAAGATATCCTTACTTTCATCTGTCGCTATATCTAGAGTTTTACATATTCGATCCAAATACTGGGTGGCCTATAACAACAACCAACTAGAATAGGCTAAAAGTATGTAAGGTGTTTCTTTAGCCATATCTGAACTAATATGGCTAAATCAGTACTCATAATGTATTTCTGTAGCACAGCTGAAAAGTGTCCCTGAACATAAAATGCAACTCTGACACCATATTTGTCGCTATCTCTTGTATATAACCTATATCCTTCAACAGCCAGCTTAGAATCATCAAAAGAAGTGTCCAGGTGTGTTTTTGACAATGCTAAAACGTGGATATTGTCTGACAAACAAATTCTGGTATTCTCATGAACCTTGTTCCTGAGGCTGCATATATTTAAGTGAGCTATACCAAACCCTTCCTTGGCAAACCAATCACAAAGATGTATTTTTGTTATCTGGACACAAGAAACAAACAAAAACAGCATATCAAGTTAAGAATAAGACAAAATGAAACCCTTTATAAAGGAAATATTGAACCATGAGGCGCTTTAAGCTGATGATTGAGTTTGCCCACCCCTGGGCATGTTGACCAGCTTATCATACTTCAGGATGGCTTTATCACCTCTTTCACAGCCAGCTTTCAACTTGGGCAACAGTTCTTTCTACTTAATTTGTATAGATATCTGTGCCCTTTAATTTCTTGGCAGGGGAATGTATATTCTGTCTTTAAAGCGCAAAGGTTTTACAACAATTTTCCTAGGTTTTCCCTCATCCTGGTACTGGCCAATTCTCTGGGCGAGTATCCATATTTATGCCATCTAGCCCTAGGCTGCTTGAGAGCATTTGTCAAACCTTCTGTGATTCACTCCTGTCCTTTGTCGTCTGCAATCCTATCAATCAATGTTTGTCCTCCTGCACTGATTTTCAATGCAGTACAGCTTGGTAAACATTCCATCCATTTCCTACTTTGAATTCAGTAGTTTGTTTTCAAATTACATTATCTTTGTTTCAATGTCCTTGCATCCCATTCCCATCTCTTCAGACTTATCTTGGGTTACTTCCAAGTTGGTCTTCAGCTCCTGTACATCTCTAATAACGCCTTCCAGTCTTTTGTTAGTTCCACCCATGATCAGCTGAATACAACATTTGAAGTTTTCCTGCTGCTGAAGTAACATCTCTTTGTAGAATTCTCTCTGTTCTATTAACCGGGAGAGTATACTCATTACCACTGACTCATCCTCACAAGGTGTGTTTAGGAGGCATGATCTGTCTCACCAAGATGTACCAGGAGTTAAGAATGTGACTGAGAAACTTAATTAGAAATTCAAAATTGAAATCTTAATTGCAGTGTCCCGTTATGCCAACAACTAAAATTCTTGAGCCCTGAAATACAGCCATGGTTCTTCATTCTTCCAGGATTCATCAGATCAGATCAGAACAAATCAGACTTCTGAATTAAGACATCACATGCGACTTCATGGTTCAAATTGACATTATTTTGACATATTAAGCCCTTCTTTAGGTAGAGTTTATTTGGCAATTTCTAAAAAATTTACAAAGTGCCTGAAAGGCTCAGCAACATCTTTCTACTTGCTTGACTTTCTCCAGTACCACTTTGCTACATGGTCTATTGCTTTGCAGTCTTTAACTTGTCTTGAAGCTCTCTACTAATATATCAGTAGTCAGTATCTTACAGCTTTGCACTCCTGGCAGGATGTGCCCAATACTTAGCATTCTTTAGGCTGCTTTGGGGCCAGCTAGAACTACTGAGTCACATAAAACAATAACTGCATCAGTTTTCGGCTATGCAATCAGCTTGCATTGTTCATGCAATACATTATAGCCTTGGAGGCCTAGTTGTGATTTAGATATTAAGCAGTATCTAGGAGAAAACAACTACTGTTTACAGAATCACTGCACTGGAGGATACAACACAGGCTGTTATTTTCATCAATCTTAAATACTTTTTCTCAAAATAGATGGCTAGTTAAGTATCAGCCACCACCCACCAACCATCAGCTAACACCAATATCCACGTTTGAAGTATGACTTGTAGCGTGATTTATCAAGGCAATATAAAGCTCCCATCGCAATTCATTAGCCAAGATAAATGACAAGAATAGGCACTCGGACATCTATAGCCAATTTAGAGTCTTTATTTCACCTGATTTACATGTCTGTGGCATGTGGGAGGAAAGTGGAGCAGCAATAAAGTAAACTCAGACACACAAAGAAAGAATGTGATAACTCACAGAAAGGTCTGTACTGGCTTGGGGCTGCTGACTCCCTCAGTCTTTGTGCTGCTGATAGGCTAATTCTCCTGACTAATTGGGCCATAATAGGAAAGAGAACTCTTTAACTTCAGATTAGCAGAAATAAAGCTTTGATTAGGTAGTTTAGCATTTTATTACCCCTTACATTACATAATTTACAAAGTCTTAGACTAACCTAGCTCTCCTGTATTCCTTATGCCACTACATGTGCCTGTTAGCGATGTTGAGATGTGGCTTTGTTTGTATAACAAATCTTCAGGGACAAACCTGTAAGTGATTTTTTTAAGATACCCCAAATTTCCAAAAATCTTACAACACAATGATCTTGTGATTTTGAACTTTAAACTTGTGGACACATTAAATGAGCTGAAATACGCAACCAGTTCCTTTCTGGACTAGACAGAATTTTATTATCCATGCAGAATCTTGTTAATCGGTTGTTAATATATGAAACAACCAAGCTAATGTGCTATGAAGAAAAAAGGTATAACAAGCAGGTTGTGGTTTGATATGCAAGCAAGTCTGTGAATAAAGTGAAGAACACTGGCAATATAAGTTAATTACCTGAGCGGAAAATGTGCATATGTTACTGTATATGCTATATATATATCTTGTTTATGCAATAATGTAATTAAAACTATGAAACGTGGGATGCTACAGCCTAATTACATTAATTGGGATAATGGTATATTTTTCTCTTGATGTGTCTGCACCGAAATTTTAATGCATGTCTGTTCTATACCTAATTTAATTTAATTCTGTAATTTCTTAGTCTATAACCACTGACGGATATCAGCAAGGCTCCTGGCTTTGTATTTATCTCCAAAATTTTTACTATTTCCTCCAACACCTTTTTAGGAGCACACTGTCATCACTTTTAAGGTCAGAGTCCTTTAATTGTGTACATGTCAGTGTAAAAGGTACAATGCAGTGCAAGTTGCATTTGAATTTATAAATCATGTGGTTTTTAATGAATTATTGTATATCTGTAAATTCATCTTCTAATTTCTAATTTCACACACACTGGACATGAGGCAGCTGCTGGTCACTTCTACGGTAACCTGAAGTGCGGTGCTTTGCGTTGTGTTTGTCCACACAGGGTGTGGCAAGTGTAGCAGAGAGGATTACAAACAAAAAAGCTTGGCTTACACTGCTGCTTACCAACAACCTGGCTAACAGCATTGTACAGATAGCTGAGAGCAGTGAGTGAGTGGCTGAAGTGGATGAATCTTTTACAAAAATAATATATAATAAATAACATATAATATATATGGATGAATATATATGGATTTACATGCAACCAGTTAATTACACACAGAGCCATGTGGTATCCCATTTTGCATCTGAGTGTCTCACTGGAGCTTCTGATGAATGACATTTATACACTTAAATAACACAAATGTCACCTAAGGTTATTAGCATGTAATAATTAAATGGAGTGAAAATAGATCACTTTACACCAGGTACTAACAGATGTCTCACATCCAAATTGTGCCACCTGTAATTGGTATTTTGTCTCAGGTATTTCCTCTGAATCTTTCCCCCAAACTGTTACATATGTCACAGGTCACATGGTCTTGAATTCCTGGTCTTGTTTGATCCTCATTTCATCATTTCATGGCTCCTATATAGAAATTCAATAATACTTGTTAATGGAACTTAATTTGTTCCTGAACAGCTCCAGGTGTGATTTGAGTGAACAGATTTCTCCACAATATGTCAGGCACTTTTTTCTGCAGATACAGTAAGGTAGAAACATCAACAGCATTAGTAGTAAGGCATGTTGGTCCTAGCATCTTAACTAGGTCCATAGTTTTTGTACTGGTCTGTGTTTCTTGAAAAATACCATTTTCCTGTGGTTTCCTTGGGTTTTTGCTCCCCCAACCCCTCCCACCTCTTCTTTAATAATTTGGTTCAGTTTTGAAATACCTCAGCCTTTTTCTTAGTTTTGTTAATGTTTAAAGCCTCTGAGAGCCACTGAGCTGGTTCCAGAATCAAGGAGCGTCCTTGTGTTAGCAGAGACTTTGGGGGTGAGGGGGCTTTTTACTTTTTCAGTCCAGCTGCTGCTTCCGCCTCACCTCTGTAGATATTGGTGTGTGCAGGATGGTGGGCTCAGTCTCCTTCAATTTAAGCATTATATCTGTGATGCTGCTCCTTCAACTTAGTTGCCTTTCAAAGAACAATAAGTATTTTGAAATAAATTCTGTTAAAATATTTAACTACAGATTAAGAACACAGAGGAGCATTGGACCATCGCATCCACACCACAATACTGGTAAACTATAACAGAATTGCCAACAAAACCACATACAGATGTTCAGCTTAATATAGTATTAGATGGCTGCAATGCATATGGAGTTTTCCTTATATGCACCTGTGTGTGTCAATACAGGATTTAATCTGTAAAATTATTCATTCATGATCCATGCTCAGTGCACACCAGTAAATGACTTACAACCATAAATCTGTTCATGTTTTTTCTTTGATAAATCTAATCAACATCATAATTACAAGTTATGAAAATATGCTACATTTTTCATTAAGATCCAGATCTGATTTAACTACCATATGACAAGAATAAGATGCTACTGGATCAGCATTGTTCTGAGTTCATTCTTTATATGTTGCAGCTTGAAAAATGACTGTTCTTAATTAGGATGTTATAGCTGCACAGGCCAGTGGATTTCTTTTCCGAATGTGAAAGTTTCTCAGCAGGTGTCCTTTAGTTGTGTGAAAATACAACTCAAGGCCCTTTTGGCTGGAAGACCAATGGACACCTGCTCAGCTAGTTCAAGATGTGTGCTTGAAAAAGTTGTTAGTTTTTTTTAAATGAAAAAACATATTTTTTAATTTAAATCTTCCTGCACAAAATTGTTAGTGACTGTGTAGTTAGTTAATTACTTACAGTACTTGCGTATGTACTTTGTTACCTGTTTGTTTGTTATCTGATATGCAGTGTGGGTTACATGTGCTTGATGTAAGCTACTTTACAAAATGGGAATTTTCTTGTTTTAAGCAATTTGGATTTTGCCGCAAAGTTTGGCAAACCTGATTTAAAAAACAAAACAAAAAAAGCCATGCTGAAAAACCAGGTCCAATACAATTATCAGGTCCAATACAATTATCTGAGGTCTCAAATGTGATGAATCATCACTTAAAAACATATGCCTTTTGATTCTACATAAATAAACTCTATATTTTATCACCATGAACTAAAGGAAAAAAGACAAACAGTTTTTCAAAGGGGCCACGCATCAGTACTGGTCCGTCATCCCCCTGCCTCTAACCAGTGGTGTACAGTATGTGTTGCTTTGACTGCTTGTGGCCATGTCCTCGTGCCAACTGATGGGCTAATGCCTAATGTAAGATGAGAAGGTGGCAGAATAACATCCTGAGGCATCCTTATTTCCCAGCTGTTTTTCTACTCCCTTCTGCAAAACAGTGAATATGCTTGTATTCCTGCTCAATGGCCTTAAGGGTGGCAACCAACAAGGAGCCATTTTTGATCTCAGGCTGTGAGCCACAGTGTGTAAAACACTCACCAGGCCACGGGCCTTTGGGAATTAAACACAGTTGTGAGTGTATTTGTTTTTGTATTCATTTAAATACTCCAATCAGAATCATAGCCAGGATATTAATGTACTTTTTTTATCTTCCACATTTGCCTTTTTTCCCAATTCAATTTGATCAGGGCGGTTTGTATGTCCCTGTAACTATGCTTGTTCTTTCAAGAAGACAGAATTACACTCAACATTTGATGGTACTTAATAAAGTGATAATAAATCACCCCACCTATTTACCCCACATTGAGCCAGATGAGTTGAAACAATTTAGCTAATTTTGGCCTGATGAAAAGATAAGCCTCTTAGGGCACAAGTGAAGTCATCAAAACATCTGCTGTTAACCATTAAGAGCTCCCTGTGCCCTGTTGATGCCCGAGTTGTTTTAATCTGTTCTTATTATAGATGCAAATATATTAACTGCCATGTTATTCACTTCACAACAACTCCATGACTGACATAAACAGTGTGTGTGTGTGTGTGTGTGTGTGTGTGTTCATATTGTGAAGAGCTGCAGTTCACTCATGGTAAAACTCAACAAGACATTGTTCTTCTTCTTTTCTTTATTAGCAGCAACAAGACATGACACACTAACCTCATTAAACTGGGAGGCTGTACCTACACTTGAACTTAGTTCAGTTAGATTCTGATTCTGATCAGATTTTGACTTGGCACTGGTATTAATTACATTGTCACCATGAGGATAAATGAAGAAGCTATTAAGCATACTGTTATATTACAGTTATAAATGGCTAAAACATCAAGAGAGCTCAGCTCCATTAGCATGGGAGACTAACAACTGCTGCTTCATTACTACTCCTGCATGCATGGCCAGCCACTCTTTACAGCTGAAACCTTCTGAAGAAAGATGGACAATGCAGATAGTCTGGGAACTTGATTAAATCCTACATACTGCTTGTGGTTTATAGCTTATGTTTAGCTTTATACTACTGTTTAATATTAAGTCTTCTTGTTTGCATTGAGGTGGGTGTTAATTCATGCTAGTTTACCGATGCTACACTAGCATGCTAGACCCATATCAGCAAAAGTAAGCACCGCTCATACTTCAACTGCAGCATGCAGCTACATCTTCCATAATAATAAAAGTCTCATTCGTGATGCGCTGATTCAAGCAATGAAAAATAATTATCTTGCACAGCACAATTGTGAGGAGAGTACAAGTGTCCTTTATGTCTCCTCTGCTCCCTACAGTATGCTAACACATCAGGGATGCATCTTTGACCAGGCTCATACAAATGTTGCTGCTGTGTTCAAAACAACAGAATCAAATTACAATGTAATACAATAAATACATGAATGAAAAGCTTCAGAATAAACACGGTAAAATTGTTAGCTTATACTTCTTGTCATTCCTCATTTTAGTTAAAAAAAACAGATTCAGGTAGCATACAGTCGAGCCATTGCCTGAAGCCCAAAAGAAATTGTTTGGTGATTCTCTCCTTTTTTCTAATTTGGCCTTATAGCTGTGATGGTGGTGATAATAAGCACATAGAGATAATAAAGCATACTCTTATGGAATAATAGTTGGGGCTTTTGAGTACCCTGGAAAAGCCAGCTGATGAATTTTTAAATGTTAATCTTTGAAGAAGCAGCAGGAGTGCACTCGTCAGTAAAATGAGGGGCTGCCAGGAATCTGCAGCAGGATAATTAATAGTTGAGTCTTTACTGTGGGGATGCATCTACCGAGACCCATTGCAGATATTATACAGCTGTTAACTTTTGAGCCAATTCAATGTTTTTTTTATCCCTCCTGCCCCATCTTTGTATAGCCTGTGTGTGTGTGTGTGTGTGTGTGTGTGTGTGTGTGTGTGTGTGTGTGTGTGTGTGTGTGTGTGTGTGTGTGTACATGTCTGTGTGTGTGTAATGATGTGTACATATGTGCATACTTGCATGCATGTCTTTAAGCACCCCCTGAAGCCCTTGTGTATGGGAGCCAGATGTTGCAGCTGGAATATACAACCTTGTTGCCAAAAAGCAATGTAGAGCACTGTAGACTTGTGAGGAAGTTTGTTGTAAATATTCATGAGCTGCACTTAATTTTATGTATTTAATTTGATTGAAAGCCCAAAGAGTGCCGTAACATTTTTCTGTGTCTTTGTGAGTCTTTGTGACGTTTAGTGAACTTGTGAGCTGACCTTTGTGACCCATTCAGAATCAGAATCAGCTTTATTGCCAAGTAGGTTTACACATACGAGGAATTTGCTTTGGTATAAGAATACAATAATAATAAAATAAAAATAATAATAATAAACAATAAACACAGTAGAAATATAAAGAAATATAAAGCAAGTACTGCAGGTCAAGAATCATAAATATAAAATTCACAATACAATATTAAAGAATATAAAAAATATATTATGAGAAAATAATAAAGAATATGTACTATATGACTTATTTTAATTACAGACTCTGCAGGGATGTTGCAATGTGCAAAATATTTACATGGTAATGTGCAAAAGTTTACAGTATGAGTATACTGTACTATAAGGGAAGGGGAGTGAGGGTCCCAAGCCTTGTTGATGAGGCCAGCTGCAGATGGGGAAAAAAAGGTCTTGTGGTGTGAGTTTTGGTCCTGGTGGACAGAGGGGAGGGTCTGAAATAGTTTGTGTCCAGGGTGGGGGGCGTCCAGGCGCTGCACGCCTCAGGGCCTTGGAGGCATACAAGTCCTGGAGGGAAGGTAGATTGCAGCCAGTCACCTTCTCTGTGCAGCAAATGATATGCTGCAGTCTGCCCTTGTCCTTGGCAGTGGCAGCAGCGTACCAGATGGTGATGGAGGAGGTGAGGATGGACTTGATGATGGCAGTGTAGAAGTGCACCATCATTGTCTTTGGCAGGTTGAATTTCTTCAGCTGTCGCAGGAAGTACATCATCTCCTGGGCGTTCTTGGTTTCTTGAGGTCCTGGGTGATGATGGTGTCCAGGAAGCTGAAGGACAAGGTGATGGAGGGCGGATGGAGCTGGGTTCTTCCTGAAATTCACAACCATCTCCACTGTTTTAAGAGTGTTGAGCTCCAGGTTGTTCTAAATGCACCAGGTCACCAGGTGGTCATTCCAAATAATCTTCAATAGTATTATAACAAAATTACTATTAACACCTCTGTAGCATGTGTTTTGCTTATGTTAAACACATTTTGTATTATTTAGTTATTTATTGGAGATTTAGGTTTTTAGCTGGCTCAGGATTTAATCTATGCCTCACAATGAGGGTAATGTTGACTGATACTGTTTAATTGCTTTAAAATCATAATTTCTTTCATTTGGTGGAAAGTAATTAAATTTTGTCTTGATTTTAGCATGCATGCTATTTCCATATCTAATAGTGAAAAAAGTGAAATGTGACCTTTTAAATTTATTTTGGATATTTCCTGTAATACTATTACACCCAGTGTTTGGTTGCACTGAACATTTTTCCATTTTTATTTTAGTAATTAACCCCAGTTGAGGCCTAGAGCTGCCAGAGTTAATGAAGTTGAGATTTCTGTGCAGGATTAATTAGGGCTCAAATAGGAATAAGGGGGGGTGGGGGTGGCTAAATAAACAATGTAATAAATGACGCAGTGCATGGTCTTTAATGCACAATTAAATTGGGACTGTCTTGGGATCAGGCAAAGCACACATAAGTTACTCTCTTAAGCTTGCTTCATACATCATGCCTTCACTCTTAATGGTTAGAGCCAAGCCAAGCAAGCCCCATGGTGATATTTAAAATACTATTGATAAACACGCAGACATATTTTGTGATGTCTCATTACCATCTACCCAAATAAACCAGAACACCTATTCAAAGTCACCCTGGGGATGAAAAACGGTATCTTAGCATGGAAATCCAATGTCAAAAGATCACAGAAGGTAAAATACCATGAGCTCCATGTACCAGCTGTTAAAAATAGATTTTTTAAAGAGGTCTGTGTACATAAAATAGTAAATTGAAACTGTTACACTACCCTCCTGGTCATTGGTTTGCCAATCAGTATCACAGACAGTAAAATCTTCCCAAGGTGGTAACTGTAGGTATGAAGTGGACACTTTTAAAGGAACAGTTCAATATTTTGGGAAATACGCTTATTATCTTTCTTGTCGAGAGTTGGATGACAAGATGGATACCACTCTAATGTCTGTATGGTAAATGTGTAGTTGGAGCCAGCAGTTGGTTAGCTTAGCTGCAGATATTGTTACCTTTAGACAGAGCCAGGTTAGCTGTTAGCTGTTTAAATTTTTGGCGCAAAATAGTTAAAATAACATTTTTTGTGATGGGCTGTGTTTCCATCTAGAAGCATAATGTCAAGGACTTAGCAAATCCCCAAACTACTCCAGAGGTTTTCCACATTGAATCATGTTACAATATCTACATTCACTGATGGTCAAGTTGTTATTAAAATAATTGATCTGTTGACTTTGTTGCCATTGCCTCTCTTAAAGTGGTCCTTGAGTGGGGTAGACGAGACTATAACTGCAGTACGTGAAGATTAAGGGGCCCCATAATGTTGGTTACATAATGGTACTATATGATCTCAGGACAGTACAGCTGGAAACTATCTTAATGTAATAACTGACAGACTCTGAAATTCACATACTTTCTATGATGACAAGTGGCTTCAGAAAGTGCTGGCCAAGTGTCAGTATCTTTGATGTGATTTGCCTACTTGGCACTATATCTTTTTTTTCTAGCTGACTGTTATCCATCAGAGGCACCATGAAGAAAATGTTATACCTAGTTGACAGAGTTAACAAAAAGATACAATATTTTCAGATGTTCTGGACACCTTTTTAGAGGATTACATTGACAAGTTTTGACAACTAAGAAAGTGGTGGATGGCAAGCCCCTTATCTGTTCATCATTTAACTATTATGTTTAAATGTGTGGAGTTAAAGTTAAAATTGTAAGTGCTGACTCATATCTATTCATTACAGACCTCTCAAGCTAAAGCTAAAAGATTTCGTCAGATGATAAATGTGCCGTAATGTGCCATTTAATCAGTTGAGGAAAGACGTAGACTTTAGGACGTGGTAAACCTCAGTGAAATACTTAAAGTCTGGCAGTTTGTGTGAGTTGAGGCACAGCAGACAGCCAAGACCATGCTGGGTAACATGTTCGTTTGTCCATATTTCTTCTTCAGTTCCCATGGGACCTTCCCTCCTTCTGTTGCCTTTTTCCTATATTTCTGAGGGACCCTTTTCAGGGAGATCTCTATCAGAGAAAAATCTGTGTACAACAGTTCACTTGGCAGCACTTCACTCAACTATAAGGAGACAGAAAACCTCTGTGAAGTGAAGGTGCCTGAAAGCTGTGCACTGTAAAGATTACCTTTAGCCTGCCTGTCTTAAAGGGACAATTTACCCCAAATTCAGAAATACATATTTTTACACATTCTTACCTTTAGTGCTCTTTATCCATCTAGATTGTTTTGGTGTGAGTTGCCAAGTTCTGGAGATATCAGCTGTAGAGATGTCTGCATTCTTTGGATATAATGGAACCAGATGGCACTCAGCTTGTAGGGCTCAAAGCGCCACAAAAAAAATTGTTGCTTAGTCATGAAACTGCTCACAACAAATCTGTGGATTATCTTGAGTAACCGGGTCATGATTTCTGGAAAGAGACATTGCTGTTGAGTTTTTTAAATGCATTCTTTTGGCGCTTTGAGCACCACAAGCCGAGTGCCATCTAGTTCCATTATATTCAAAAAAGAAAAGACATCTCTACGGCCAATATTTCCAAAACTCTGTGACACACACCAAAACAATCTAGATGGATAAATAGCACTACAAGTAAGAGGAAAAATATGCATTTTTGATTTTGGGGTTAACTGTCCGTTTAAGGCCCAAATTTCCTGCAAGAAAAATATCACAGCATCATATGATTGCTGTGATTAGTTGATTCTTTCTGGTACAAATTAGTACAAAATACTACATATATCAAAGAATGTTCACTTTGATGGGAAATGGGACACCACTTGATAACACCAGTATACTGACACTCACACCCTCAGTTGAGTAATATTTAGATTAAATGGCTAGTGAATAATGCTGCCTGTCTATCTTGGTCACTGTATCTCAACACCTGAATTTCTTTTTTGTATAACACCTCACATTTATAATAACACAAATAATTACAACAAATTGTCAGCCATTGTACATGGCGCCAAACACTGAACTGATTCAACCAAACTGGCTAATATGTTAATGAATTATTGCAGTGCAGATTTAGACTATAGATATCATTCTTTTCTTTGATCAAAATTGCCCTGAAGCTTTTCTGATGTTTCTTTTGAGTTGCACTGCACAGGAAGTCAATGGCGTGCTTCCTCTTGGATCACAGTGTTGTGGACTTCCTCCAGTTATAGGATATGTGTTATTCATTAGAAATCATGTCCTGTGGCTAATGAATGCAGAATATTTGAACTTAAGCCATGAACTGATCAATGTTACCTGCTGGCAAACACTCTTAGAGATTCCTACATTGGATATGCGTCCGTCATGCTTAACCACAAAATAGTCTCATTAAATTATCTTCTTTAATCATTTGCATACATGAGGATGTTTACAGAGTATTTTTCTTAGAGTGGGATCATTTTAATGCATGGCTGAGATTCTCTTCTGTGCCCAACTTGAGTCCTAGGACAAACATAAGTCTAGCTTCAAATCAGGAAACAATTCTTTAAATGCCATAATAATGAACAAATATTAATATGCATAATATATATAGTTAATATGTTCCTAATTCATTTGTTGTGGTATTGTACTTAATGTATTTATTTTGTTAATACCTATATGTTCATATGTCTGTAAAAGACATTTGAAAATAACTGCCTTTAAAATGTATAATCATTATTAAAAATATTATAATTATTAGTTAGAAATCCGATGCCAAGAGAAGACCTGAGCCTATATTTTACAGTGTGCCAGTTGTCCTTAATATTATGGAGGAAAAGCAGATGAAAGAGCAGAGATGGCATTTATCCACTTTATCCTAGCCTAATGCCAGTTTTCATGTATGCTCTTGAAGTCCCTCATTAGGCCAATGCAAGGTGGCAAAGAATTTCACTCAACTTACTCTTCTTTCCATTAGGTCCTTTTCACTGAACCACAAAAACTTTTCTCTCTCTTTTTGCCCATTTACCCCCGCAGCCATGCAATTTTAAAGCAAAATGTCTTTGTCTGTCTTAGAACCATCCTTAAACTTGTCTAACACACACATATCATGAGTCTAGTGTCCTTGCATTTTGTGAAAAGTGTCTGACAATACAAAAACAAGAGTGAATATGCTTCATTCACCAATCATGAGAGACACAGGGGGTGGACACAAAAATATGAACCTCCACAATACAAATATAATGCAATCCAATAAACCCACAAACTGCCTTAGTGGCACTTATGATGTTCAACATTTCTTGATACTATGTCGTCAGCACAAGGACAGATTTGCTCTTGTGCTGATGTTGTATTGCACTGCATTACTGATATATTGATAATGTAAATACATGTTTATGCATGTCAAATACAGTGGGGAAAAGGGTTAAATGCATAAAGTGACAAACATAAAGACAACAGAAAGCTCATTGTTTTCAAAAAAAGAAAATAATAAAGCTTTTAAGGTGCCTACTGTGCATGATCAATATCAATGATGCTGTAGCAATAGATGCAGATATGATGGCAACATGTTTAGATCTCTGTGCTCTTCCTCAGGCAACAAACGCCCAAGAGGTGACAGCTTGGTTTATGGAGGAGATATAAAAGCAAAGTCTTGAGGGATGCATAAAAGTGAGCCCTCTATACACAAAACAATTGAACAGTTGTATTTTCTGCAGTGCACACTCTTCAATTTTAGCCAATAAAATCAGAAGAGTCCTCCCAAAACACTGTCCTACAGTTACATTTGTTGCAGAAAAACCCATTGTGGCTCTGAAACACAACACCAATTTGATGTAATACACAGCACTGTACTACCTACATCATGTGGACACAAACCTTATGGACAATGCTGAATCTGCCCTTTGTCCCATAAACTCAAGGAGTTTGTAAATCCCAAAAGTGGGAAGATGGTCCATCTTAAATCATTCATTTCCCAAAAGGTTACTTATGCTATTCAGTGCCCTTGTCCCAAACTATACTGTATGTAGGTAAAACACTGTGGGCTCTTAACATACAGCAAAAGCAGCATTAATAGGAAAGACTCTTTCTTCCCCATTGCAAAGGGTAAGGGTAAAAACCAGGTTCAGCTTTCTATCTAGGCACCATATCTCCTCTTGACATGTCTTGGGATTTTTTTGTAGAATTTTGTTCTAAAATTCTCATTTGAGTTTGCCTCTTTATTTATGATTGATTTAATGATTTGTAGCTGTCTTTTTTACAATTAGTATTGTTGGCTTGCCCTCTTCTGTTGGTCCCTATATTATCACTTAATATTATTCAAATATTAATTTTTGTATCATTTTCTCATAGCTTTTACATTTTTGTTGATCTTTCCTGTTGACCCTTTCGGTATAAAGAAATCTGTGATTTGTCCCAGGTGACCTCATGTCAATTCACCTCATTTCCTTCTTTTATTATATTTCTAGGATCCCTCTCTATTGACCCTATGTGCTACCAGAGGAAGAGCACTGAGCTCTAAACATGTTGCCATCCTATCTGTAATTTGCCGCAGAAATGATGGTGTATTTAGCGTAGCGTAGTTGAGGTTGTTTCACCTTGTTGTTAATGGTATGAAGTGAAAATGTTGTTGAGTGCCTGTGAATGTGAGTAAATGAACCACTCAAGTGATGACATTAGATGGCATTGACACTGTTAACTCAAAAGTGAGACCTGACAAACCCCAATCAACATTTCTCAATAGCAGAGTATGGAGAGCATCTTCAACCACAGTAAATGCTGCTATCTTTAGTGTTTCTCCCACACTCTGTAATACAGATGATGGAGGGTTTGAAAATATAGGTAAAAGAAAGAAAGAACAAAGAATTTAAATCGTGTTGACATTGTCCTTCAACCAAAGTTGTTTGCCTGTTGGTTAAGTATTTCACATGAACAAGTGGAAGTGGTCTGTCTTATTTCTTCCATTGTCACATAATCCAGTTTGCAATGCATAATGATTTGCGTCCATACCACGTAATATGTGAATCAGTGTTCAGGCTAAATTTCACACTTTCAGCAACCTGGTTGTGTTTAAAATATTGCAATGATTTTTTACATAAAAACAAAATCAAATACAACAGGTATATTAGTTTCATAAAACTAGTCATTAACTTAAACTTAAATTATTTAAAATATACGTGGTAATAAGGACCAAAATGATCAATGGTCTATGCATCTCTTGAGATATAACTCTTAAATTTGTCATTGTGGCATTTGGCTGATACTCTGTGCTCAAGGACACAAGGCTGTTAATGGATACATATCTCTATTATATAAATCGAAGTATTTTTTTTCTCAATGGGCAATCTGTGTCCTGAGGATGAGCTGAAAAAAATCTATTTTTTTCTTTAATTGTAGTTGATTGTGTTATTAATAGAAACATTAGTTTGATACATAAAAAAGTTTATTTAATCAACAATAATCACCACACTGATTTATGAAAATGGAAACATTACACTAATAAAGTACAGAACTTATTACATTAGACTCAATGCTACCTTAGCTGTGCATGTTCATTTCATATTGCTATTTGTAATTTAGTATTAGTATTTATTGTTCAAGCCTCATCAGATAGCTCATGTAGCATGACCGGTGTCCCCACTTCACTCGCCATGTACACAGAATTAAAGTCTTGTTGATGTAACTTGAAAGTTTAAAGTTTTTGTAAGGTTTTCATTTCAGTTTCATAAAAAAAAAAATATCCTTCCACCTGAAGAAATGGAAACCTACTCTTAGAAAAACATTTGATTAATGTTATCATTGCATCATTTTAAGACCAAAGATGAAATTGTGTTTTCTGTGTGTGTGTTGTCAAATTACTTACAGCATTATTCAGTGAAACCTTATATTTTCACATAATCTGGGCATTGGTGGTGTCACCTTGTGTGCACATTTTTAATTACATTTGAACATGCATTGATTTGAAGATTTGATTTAGTTATCTTGTCAGCATGTTTCTGTGATGCTTTCTATACACTACATCTTCACTGTGATTATCTGCTTATAATCAAGTTATAATGAAAATAACTGAAGCTAATTCATATATCTACAATAAAATACATAATACATATAGAGACATTTAATTCACTGTCACTCTTGTATCTGAAATCTCCTCATAACTTACAGAGATGCCAAGGGATTTCTATTCACCATTTATCTTGCCATTCTCAAATAATAAATTGTTTTACAATGGTATACTCCTCAAAGTTGTTGTGAATGATTGCAGTCTGTCTATAGCAATGTATGCCTGTAGCACCGTGTTGGTGTACTGCCACTGTAAAGACAGCCTTTACATCTGCTTGGCCTTATTGCTGATGTACAGTATAACACCCTGAGGAATAACCAGTGGTGCCGTGTCTGAATGAGCTGCCTGGCTGCCGACGTTTCATGACAGGGAAAGTAGAGCTGGATGAAGCTCTTTGATGAGGCAAGAAAAACCCATGGTGGAGGCTAAGCAGCATTCCCACCCCCATCTCCCTGGGAGTGTGCCCTCCCTCTTAAGGCCTCTTAAGGGTGAAACTGTGGAGTTACCTGAGGCCCAGGGCTTCAAGGGGATGCTGAAAGTACCCCCACCCACCACCCTCCCCGCCTACTGGTTGTGTCTCAGTCAGTTATACACTTATCTGAGCGACAACATGAAGTGTTGTGACCCATTTGTTCAGATAGTGATAGCAGTATCAGTCTTTGGACATTTTCCATGAGAGATACAGTGGAAAGAGTGGAGAAACAGGCTAAAAAGTCTTAGTCTCTAATAATGTTGGCACAAGCATGTCTCACTCTCTCTCACACACACAATCTCTCTCTCTCTCTCTCTCTCTCTCTCTCTCTCTCTCTCTCTCTCTCTCTCTCGAATACTGCTGATGTCTTCAAGAATTAAGTCCCATAAATAATGTAATAAAATACCATTTTAATTAGGATTTAAAATGTTTGTTAAAATGTTTGAGAGACAATAGTATTTGTTTCACATCAGTTGAATAGGCACCCATCAAATCACTGAATTCATTACTAAATAATTATTGCCGTTAAAGCCTCACAGCTCTGAAGCTCAGGCTACATAAAATATAAATTTTGCAACTTAGATAAGTCATTGTCCTCTGTGCTGTCTTCTCATTAGTTTCTGAAGTGGCTTTTAGCATAGGCCAAATCATACACAAGGAAACTCTGCATGTTGCTATCAATGCATGTCTTTTTTAGAAGAAGAACTCTCACCTTGAATCTGACATTAAAAATGCCTTATAGAATGTTTGTTACCTCTCTGTCACCCTTCACAACAAGAAAATAAACAACTGAACATGCTGCCATAAACCATTTTCAGTTGACCTCGGCTAAATACAAATACTGTAGTATTTTTGCAAAAGTCTTCCACAGCAGATCCACTGGCAGTTGTGTGTGGGCCCGGGTGTGTTTGTACAGAATTGCAGTATAAAGAGCCCCTATTTTTTGAATATGCATTGGTCAGCAGTGAGTTTTAAGTCAAAGATCACATTGCTATTTCAGCATAAAAATCAAGACAGTGTGTGCTTCTCTTATACAATGTGTTGTGTTCATCGTGGATGGAATGCCACAAACACAACTTCCTCTGTTTTGCTGTCCAGTTTTCATAGAAGGATTTTCTCGTGCTGTAGAATATATTTTAACACAGTAAATACTCAAATATTCTCATGAATTTTAATTACTGTGTGATTTTCCAACACAATATATCTTTGGCTTTGGTTATAGCAGCAGTTCTGCAACAATTTATATTCCTGATTTAAGTTAATTTCTAAAATTATAAATGTATACGTACACTTGACAGATGTTTTTAAAGGAATATTTTAAAATTTTTAAGAAATATGCTTGTTTGTTTTCTTGCTGGGAGTTAGATGAAAATCAATATCAAGTTCACCTCTGTGTGTTTAGTACAAAAGTAGTTTCAGGACCTGTGTAGCTTAGCTAAAATTGGAAGCAGTTGGAAAAAGCTAGCATAGCCCCATGAAAGGTGCAACTATAAAATCTGTGTATTTAACATTTGTAGAAATAGAAAAGAAAAACAAGACAGTAGCTGGGCCTGCTGACTAAATGCAGCATCTCAGAAAACATGTCCTCACAGTGAGGGCTTTCCAAACTCTAAACAAAACCTTGGTGATTCTTGGATGTAGTGGTGGCTAACAAGATGAAACATGTGCACAAGACAATTTCTGAGCTGTTATGTGTTGTTAAGGGGAGATTTAGTATTGTGTTGTCTGTGTGTTATTATTATGAGTTTGGTGTTGTATCAGATGGGCTGATTTGCAGTGACTAATCTGGTGAGGCTGTTGTGAATTGACCTCTGTGAGTTCTGTTGACACTGAAGTTAAGTGTGTATGAGAATATGTGTTCATGATTGTCACGTAGGGCAGCTGTCTACAACTATATGTGCAGGAGATTGGATAGTGTCTTTGTGTGTTGGCGTGCTAAAAAAGAAAAATGATGTTGTGTTGTCATAAAACTAATGTTTGTTAAGTTATATGGATAACTAAACACAGAGCACCACATGTTGTACAACCACCTCCTCATACCCACTGATCACCCCTCAATTATTGTCTGCTTTTGAATACAGACAAAATGGTGATGTTGATTGCAGACAAAGGCAACTTTGAGGATACTACTAAACTAGTGATAACTATAAAGTATCACAGCACCCTACTGTGAAAGCCTGGCAGTAACTAATCCTCCTGTGAAAGTCTCACATCAGCAGCATCGCCAATGCAGCATTTATCCACTAAGGTGCACCCTCTTCTTACAGTGGTGGGTTCTGAAACCTTATTACATGCATTGACAATACTTCTTATAGAGCTGATTTCTGCAATGTCCTTTTTTCTGACCACAAAAAATTGTAAAAATCTCCAGCTTGTCCAAAGTGCTGCAGCCAACTAAAGTAAAAGACATTTAACAACATAACTTATATTTCCTTTTTTGTGAAACATTTTTGACTGATTGGACCTTCCTTGTAAATTGAGGATTGTAATCCCTCTATGATGATTGAATGTCATACATTTTAAAAATGTTGCATGTTTCTGTTTGTTTTTTGTACTTGTGACTCCATGTGATGCTGCTGGTGGCTGTGCTGGCACTTTGGTTGTTTTTGCGAGACTCTAAAGGTGGAGCGCCTGAGGAGAATGACTATCCCTGACTGACTAATTGACTGCCTCCATTGTTGAAATGCACATGTAAAAATATCACCATGATTTAATGGGGCACACTTGAAACTTCCCCAGTCCTGGCAGGGTAGTGACTGTGTCCCTAGATTGGACAACTTTTAAGACACATAATGTGACTATTTCAAAGAAGAGCCAAGCTCAGGAGCTGTTTGTGCAAATTTTATTTACTTTCCCTTTAAGATAGTTTCCACATACTGCCTGTTTGGTAACAGTGTAGTAAAGTTCACCCACACATCATACAAATTGCCCTACAAACATAAAGAAAGTTAAACTTAAGTTCAGTCCAGGACAGATGTGTGTTTATGTAACGTGTGCAGGTTGTTGTTGCAAATTACTCCCATATAGAAGCAATGTGCCCAGATGTTTTGGCTGCAGTTATGAACAGGTTGCAGCTATAGTGATCATGCACCCTCCATCGGATCTGTGTCTATTTTAAGCATGAACAAGTTGTTTGTGAGGTCATCCTAAAATCAGGTTATTTGAACCCAGTCAGCTGACTGCTCACATTCATACCTATCCTTGCTGTCAGCAGTCCTCCAGACTTACTGGACTTATGCGCCAGTAAAGACACAAAGTTAACATGTAAACTTCATACAGAGACACTGGGTTCAACAATCAAGCAGGGGATGTTTCTTCAGTGACAGAATAGTTATCTGGTTTTATCTTTATCTCCAGTACAACCATTACAGCCAAAGTACCTTTGACCAAGATTATTAAGGGGCGTTCACCCTTGGGGCATGAATAAAGTACAGTATATCAATAAAGTCTAGTGGGCCAATTAATTTACGCTTAACCTTTTCACAATCAGAACATTATTGGCTCCCAACCAAAGCCCTCAAATCCAGCCAAGAAGCCCATTTTAAAGAGGATATGTGAAAACAAGATGTCTTTTTGTTTGTTTTGTTTCATCATAACTGAGCCAGACTAAACAAGTCAGTTATTTGTAGGAAACACTTTTTTTCCCTGACGCATTTAACAATAAAGCATTTCAGACATTTAAGACATCAACTTATAAACATTTGCATAACAGATGAAACACTTAAAAGCAGCTTTCAACTTTCTGTGCCTCAGATATAAAGCAAGCCAAAGCTGACAGGAATAGTGCCCCGATTCTAATATTAACATAATCTTGGGTGTGTGTGTGTGTATATATATATGTGAAACAATATATAGTACATCAGTGTCACATCACTGAAATAACTCTTCATTTATGGCCATACGGACTGTGTTTGTTTTAATCTGTGTAGAATTATTTTAGTGTTGAAGTCATCACAGAGGAAAATGCGAAAATTATTTTCACATCCTGTTCTATGATTGTGTAAACATTGTGCCACATACAAAAAACATCTAAAGATTATTTTTACAATTCATTAAGGAATATTTTAGGAGGGAATATATTTGCTGTTTGCAGCAATATCTTTCTTCACATTCACACACTGTTGGACACAGACCCATACACCTGCACTGTTCTGCTGTTGGCCATTGAGTTGCACCACTGCAGCAGGTGGGCGTTTAGGTGCCCTGCTGAATGGCATCTCAGCACTTTTTGTTGAGGGTGTTGACTTTATGCTTTACCATTTTCCTAGACTGTGCGCATGAATTAATGACCTTCAGTTCACAAGTTCTGCTGGCCCTAGCGCCCCCACATTTAAAGTTTAACATTGTTTCTTCTGCACAAATCTAAAGTGTATAAAGAATTGTTTTAGTCTTTTCAAGACATTTCTACTTGCAACTTTGAAACTCACATATTTACTTTCTCTTTTATGAAAAAGTTATAAAAAGTTGTTTTGTCACAGATCAGGTTAGAGAAATTATATGTTGTTACATCCATGAAAATTAATTAACACTAAGCCTTGTGGCTATACCAGCTACTTACAGGCCACAACATATACGGAGTGCCAATAGTGGCCAGTGTCTAAGAAAGAATGCCGGCCTTCTTGAACTCGAGTGAGCTTGACTTGTCTCCCGCTGCATCACTTTCCTTGAGCTGGGGTGGTGAGAGCTGGTCCATTTGTTTCAGTTAATTTATGTTATGTAATTTAAGTTAACATGTAAACACAGACAGAAAATTAAACCAGATAACTTAAGGGATGAGGGTTATTATTCATTGTCTCTCTTTCTCTTTTGGCATCTGACCCTGACAGGCTCATATTAGATAAGACTCACCTTTCTGCTATTCAGCAACCAATCAATTGGACAATGACAACCATGTGATTGTGAAAAGAAATATGCTAACATGGTAAAATATTGCAAGAGTTGGAGCTAATAGGCTACATGGTATTTATACCCAATTACAGTATTTCTAATGAAAAATGACAAACAGGGAATATTTCAAATGTGCATATGAATGTGTGTTTTATATAAAATAGAAAAAAAAATCACTCTGTCCTCACAAAGAAATCTATGTGCACACACTGATATACACTCACACACATTGTTCAATATGTGACAATGTCCTCTCTCAAAAGAGAACATGAGCTTATAACAGGCCCAGAACCACTGAAGTGAGGATGTCTGGCTCCGTGAATTACACTGGCCTTGTTGTTTCTGGATCGGCTGAAGCCTGTAGGGACTGACTTAGAGTAATGCCTTGCCCCATATCTCCCTCAGCACTCACCCAAATGCAGCTACGCAACAGCAGCCCCACTTAATGTGATCTTCCTTGGCTTTCTGAGGTGGAAGTGGCAGAGAGATAAAGGGCAAAGAAAGAGTCAGTTGACTCATTGATGCACACACACACTCGACAATGCACAACCACACTCTAAAAATAGTTGGTGGGTTTATGTGTGTGGGGGTGCATTTAAGTGTGCATGCAGCTCACATGTTTGTCTCTACAGGCTTGAGCATCTTGTATCTCAAGATTTCTCTCCCCCTTTAGTTCCTAAATAAAGCCTGCTCACTGAAGTGGAGGAAGAACACAAGAGAATCAATCATACAATTATCCAGATTTCCTCTGTCACTTCAAACGGAGAAGAACTCAGAGTCTGACCATTGTATTGGTGTGGGGGCGGGTGAGCATGACTGTATTTATCAGAACAAACTTTGTTTTAATAGAGAGTGTAGGGCTGTCAGTCCTCTTGGTAGGCAGTCGTGTTCGGTGGCAAATGTGTGAGGGTGAAACAAAAAGAGAGGAATAGCAAAAAGAGATCTCTGGAAGAGTGGAGTGGAGAAAATTAAAAAGTTGCTCTCAAACATAAAACTTGTGAAAGTCTTACACAGCATCTTACACCATTTTTTGCCTTGCAGTTGAGTGCATTCTGTGTGTGTGTGTGTGTGTGTGTGTGTGTGTGTGTGTGTGTGTGTGTGTGTGTGTGTGTGTGCGCGTGCATTTGCATTTTAACAGGATCAAATTAGAACTGTCAACAATACAAAACCCTTCCCTGGTCTTTAAACAAGTACATACAGTAATCTGTAATAATTAAGTGAACAGTTTGGTGCTAAATTGTCTAATTCGATACTAGAACCTGCGATTTCTGGAACAGCAAACCTAGTGCTTTACCAACCAAACTCAACTCAGCTAATGCTTTCATCAGGCACACCATGTCCTGTTTCCTGTGATCTATTAACCTTAAAAAAACAGCATGATTTTAAATAAGAAATTCACTTTCTTCATCCAATGTGTTCTTCACCACTCCTTCTACATGCATACAGTTGCATGTACTGTATATATGAGTGAGAAAAGTTTCTTTAGTATGAAGCCTCTTGAAACAGTGCCCTTGGGTGAGAAACATGTTGTGCTTACTGATCACGTCTTTAATGAAAGAGGAGAGTCCAAAAACCTGATTCTACCCATCTCTCCTCTCTCAGACGATACTCGGGTTCTTCATCATTAACCAGCCAGCCTTCTGGTATTGATCACCTCATGATCCTGAAATATTCACAACATTCTCACGATAACAAAAATACATAGGGGAGTTTTTTTCTCTATACCTATACTGCTGCAAAGGCTTTATGGAGTCTAGTGGGCTCTCAAAGTGTCCAGAGGCGGAGACCTAGAGTGATTCACATTCATCAGATAGTCAGGTGGTGTAGATTTTACAACAGCACTGCCTCGGACTTAAGCACTCTACTATGTTGGTATTAACTCTGTGTTAACAGATGGAGTGTATCAAATGTTTCTCTAAAGCCTTCAAATTGAATGCTGAAACAATTATAGTTGTAGCTTCGTTAGGCATAGAAAAGCACAAAATAATTACATATTTTATTATGAATATATAATAGAGATTATAAATTTATTATGAATGGATAAACATCAAAGATCATCCTATTACTCCTATTACTCTCCTACTTTAAAGTCGCTTTGATCAATATTTTTATATTAACACATGAGTAATTATATGTGAAAAGGTTTCGCTTGTACTCATTAACCCACAGAGAATTATCAACAGATTTTGCGCTTGCAGTTAAAAATTTAATCAATATTGGCTAGAAACATGACTCCAAATTAATGCTAATGTAGCTTCGTAACTGGTGGATGTGTAAATTGGCAACTGTTTGCTCTGTTTGCTAACAAGTTCACCAAAATGACTACGTGTCAAGGTTGTGTTTACAGCATGTTTCTGCTGCCCCCAAACCCACTTATTGCAACTTTAAGATTTTGTCATATTAATCCCCATTTTAATATTACTGATGGTTGGCATTTTTCAGCAATAGCCATCCAGTGCATTTTCAGTCAGTACCTCTCTTTGTGATAGTTTTTACAGTTATTAGTGAAATCTTGAATCTGGATTCAGATTTCCTCCACGCGCACAAGACATTCACAGGAAACAATGCAGGCATTTACTTCAGCATTAATCTTAGTAATTACCTCACCTGTCTCAATATCAATCTAATTGATAGAAGCCTCTCTGTTAACCAATAGTTCTCAGCTGTATCTTAGCTGTGATCATGTATTATTTTCAAAGGATTAACGTAATGAGAGGAAACAGCCACAGTGAGATGTTAAATGAAGAGCTGCAGGCGAAAGGCTGCTACTACGGTTTTTGCTAATGGCCTGATGTGAAAATGCCAATTATTGACATTATTTTTTATTAAAACAGCACAATGCGATGAATCCTCTCACCCCTCGGTTTAATTGGCTACATTGTAAACAGATACACAAGTTGCTCTTTTGTTGCATTTCTGACAGTAATATACACGTGTCAATATACATGTCATTTCCAACAGAAGTGTGGGATCTGTAGCAGTAAACCACACTTGCTGTTAACACCACTAATCACAGATGTCACCATCAACCAGGACTAACATCTTAAAGATCATAACTTTATTGGGTTTGTATAAATATGAACAGATTAACATGACAGGGCTACCAACAGTGTATTGATTTTGAGTTTAAGTTTTTGACATACTGTAGCAGGCAAAATTTAGAGTATCAACCCCTCTTTGCCTCCACCTTGTGCTCCGTCTCAATGTCAGTGTTGCCTTATTTCTGTGAAGATCTGAGGCGATTAATATCTTCAGTCTCCTTAGCAGGCAATCCAGAACATTAACTATGTTTTGTTAAAGGCCTGTTTTGTGTTTGTGCAGGGAATGATTGATCACAGGCGGAGAGGGGACAGCAGAGTAGGGACAGCCTAGTGATATAAATCACATCTGATAGAGGGCACATAGATAATTGGTTGTCTGGCCCTATAGTCACAAGAAGCGGGCTACTATCTTCTAGAGGGAGATAAACTAGAGGGCAGCACACAATGATAACAACATGCTTGACTGTCAACAGATGAGATGCAAAATGACACCACTCCCACCCATTGCTTCTCTGTCCCTTTCTCCTGCCCTGTTATTGTTCGAATGAGAAGTGGAGAGGTTAAGTGGATTGAAAATCTGTTGGCAGAATGTTTCTGTTTATTCTTCTTGCTGCCCTATTTCCAAAAGCATTTCAGCTGCAGCGGTCATCTGTGAATAGATTTACTGTGGGTGACCATGATACATTCTGATCAATACAAAGGCATCATCAAGGACTTCTAACAGCCACACTAGTTGCCGCTCTACAAGATTCCCTCTCACTCTCACTTTCTCCCTCTGCTTCTCTCACATCTCATCCCCTTCTCCATCCCTCGCACTTGTCCGCCTCACTCAGCAATTTTAGAGATAAAAGGAATGTCCATGTTCATCTGACACACAGAGAGCCAGTCTTGATTAAATAGCCTGACAATGCGCCAAACGTATTTCTCTGTTGCCAGGGAGACAAAACTGACCTTGGGTGTTGCGTTGTGCATCAAGAGTTGCCAAGAAGATACTGAGTGTACATTCCAGTGAGGGAAAGGACAAAATATGCAGCACTTCAAAGGAGAGGATGACTATTTGTTTGAAAGTATGAAGTTAGAGATGAAAATGTATAACTTCTCCCTGACAAGAGTCAAGGGTAAAAAGAATTCAGTTGAGTTTGCCATCTTGATCATTGCAGAGGAACTCTTGTTCCTCGTCTAAATACAAACCATTTAAAGGTTGAAAAACATGCCTATGACATTTTTTCCAGTTGTAATCTGTTCAAGATGCGGTGGCCTCCACTTTCAGCATAAGTTGAATAATAGCGCAAGGATTAACAGAGCAGCAGTGCAGAATGCAATACACTCTCATCATACTTACTGCATAAAAATACATTTCATAAATGTGTGCATTGGATTAAATATTTCCTGAGCCCATGGTGCAATAATAGAGAGTGAATGCAAAGCAACAAAAAACATGTCCTGAACTTTTGATGTAGGTTTTGCATTTTCATTTTCTCTTTTTATTTTATTTTCTCAAAGCTATTTTTGAAAGAATTTGACTAAGTTGAGCTTTGCATCACATTAACAAAATATTTTTAAAGCATCTGAGCATGAGGCACATTTTGATAAATGTGAAAATGAGGATTTGGGTGCTACAAAGAATGTACCAGTCATGTCAGATCCATCACATTTAAGTACAACAGATTAGCATAAATGCAGTGTCTATACATATTTATTTGCATGAGATCTTTGTTGTACCTCTTCTGTCAGAGTGCATGCTGTATAACGTATTTGTCACATGACAAACCTAGAAAGATGAACGTGGCATTAGGGAAGCTCTGTATGTTTTCTATTTCTATCCAATTTCTTGCATTGGAAAAAATACAGTTAGTGCTCTGTTGTGTGGAACAAACAGAGAAAACAGATGTAGCAGTCTTCTCTTTAAATAAGACCTCCTTTTTTCTCTGTGGAGTCCTTTGTGCAGCTGAGGTTTTTGTTGTTCCCCAGGCTTTTGATAAGGCCTCCTGCTCTTCCTTAGCCAAATCTGGAACCTTACCACAGGGTCCTCAGGTGGGAGTAGACTCACCTGCTGCTCTGTGTGCCCATTTTATCATTTGGATAAACACACACACACAAACACCGAGAGGGAGAGAAACACACACACAATGAGGTTCAACATATCCATACATTGACCTCTAGACGACCCCGCTGGAGTGTTGTGTTTCACATACACCTCCAGTATAAGCATCAACCAGTGTGTTTTGAGTCCTAATATTAATGCAATAAAGCATGGGAACAAAGATGCTGTACTCACACAAATTAACATACACACTTACATCCACAAGAGAAAACAAAGCCGAAATATACTGTATTGCCACACTAATAAGTAAGCGTTTCTTTCTTTGTGAAAGAGAATGCATGGTTGATGGGCCCTCGTTTTCCGATTGCTGGATACTTGCCGTTAGCTGCAGGGGAGGAGGAAGAGGCCTTGATTATTGTCATTCACATCACACCATGCCTCTGTGTGTGCCTGCTAATTGATGGGGTTTTTCCTCTTGATTTCTTTAGGGAAAACAATCCAGCAGATGTACATTCATTTACGATGAGGAGATTGCTTCCATTGCCATCATTGTCCATCCATTACCATTCCACCAGCACCAGAGAAACAAGCACAAGAACAATATCTTCCACAGGTAATAGGCTCTTGTTTATGTTTCTATTGTGTTGTTTTCTTGACTTGTCAGGTTTGTTATTTTTGTCAATATGAGCCTTGTTTTAGCTATTTGGCGCTTTCTATCTAAAGAAATGTTATGGTGATCTTCAGTTTATTAACTGCAAACTTACCTGCAAGCCTTCTGCTGCTGTTTTGACATGTTTTCTTTCTTACTGAGAGCAAGATTGCATACTGTAGAATTAGAAAACAAAATGATGTAATAAACTACTTAAAGGTTATATTGATAACAATTTAATGTAGACAAATATTGCAAAAAATATACATCCACAGAGCATTTAGAAAGATGCGGAATAAAAGTATCACTTTTCCTAAAAAATATATTATGACGTATCCAAAATGACTGTTTTGTTTATCTCTGCGTGAGATGTCTGACGTTTGGTTCCTGCTTCTAATGAGGCTTGTGAGCCAATAGTATAACGACTTGGTATCACATGGTATTGATGCCAGTTAGTGTGGAAAAAACGGACACTGACATTAGCACATATTAGCTATCTTAGCTTAATCGTCCGAACAACAATAACCCATAAAATTACAGTTCTGCATATTTAAACAAAATAAACAACAACTACTTAACCTTAACTAATGTGTTGTCACTGGTTAGATTGTCAAAATTAGAAAAATAACAGCTTCAATCCCTGAGGAGCCACATTAGCATTAGTGACGGTTGTATCCAGTTACCTAATGTTACAGTTCTGTCAAACAATGAAACTTTATAACGAAGATGGGATTTAAAAGTGGGCCAGGGTCCAACATAACTGATGGCCCTGGGCCAGTCCAAATTTATGCAGGGCAACTTGATTGTGGCGGACTGGTCCACTTATGAAAAGATGGTCGCTCTTCTTTAAGAATAGAGTGGACGTGGGATCCCAATATATTACCAATGTGGCATGTCGAAGGTAAATTAATGTTCAGAACTACTGTAAATCTGCTCATTATAGTGTTTAGACCCAAAAGGTGACTGTTATTGAGGGTGTCATCTCATATAGCAGTCTAACGTTAGTCCTATTATGAGACACTTTGCTGAGGTACTTGTGGCTAGCTAGCCATGTAGCCAGCTACGTTGAGCTCAACAGCTACGGTACTCACGTTAATATAAAGATCTGAAAATACTAACATGATCATACAGTCGTCCTTTCTCCCTGTAGCCATTGTTGCTGTGTGGAGCTCAACTGTTTCTATAATCCGCTATGAGATTTGTTTTAGCAAGAAAACACTTGTTAATGTTAAGTCAACACTATGCTCTAGCTAACGTCAACTTTTACTGTAGCTGTTTGTCTAATCTCGAGCGCTATGGGTTTTTATAGCATCCCTCCAATATACAGTACTGTACTCTTTGATTGGATTAAAATGTAAATATTTACCTAATGTCTTATAGTGTAAGGATGATTGAAATGTCATTTTATGGTTTATAGGGCCCCTTGATGGGCAAAAAGGGTTACCTAAAGCTAGCTAGCCATATCCTAAGATTACCATAGATAACGTTACATGAAACATCACCACACAAAGTAACCTAAACCTATAGCTAATGCATAACTATATGTTGCAAAATGAATTCATTACTTTATCACGAAAGATTCATCACTTGATATGACTGAGTCTGAGTTTCACTCCACTTGACCATGAAATATACAGGTTGTGCAACGAACTGGCAACCACTGGAATGGAATGGAAGGGGGGAGGGGGAGGAGGAGTGTGTCATCTAGTGGCTGGATGTTATCAGTGTTATCAATAGCACCTTAACCAATACTATATAAAATGCAAAAAACAAAGACTTTGTTATACACTGACAAATTTACTTTCTCTTTTTTAAATCATAAATTTATCAAAACATCTAAACAGAAGACAATTCATTTACTTAATTAAAAAATGACTCATATGTTGTTGCAAAATCTGATCTATTATGGTTGTCCAGTTTTTCTCTTTGTGCCTCCCTGTGTGTCTGTGTGTGTAAGCTTCCATCGATACGTATGAGTATGTGTGCAGTTCCCATCCTTGGGGCCATATCGATCCTGCCCAGGTAAGACCTTACATGAATAATCAAACCCAGCTACCATCAGCCCTTTCTAATCAATAGCTATTTCGACAGCAGGGCTCCAGAGCAACAATTCATTATAAATGGAAAGCCACAATATATACATTTGACCTCTTTGTTATGACAATGCCCATCTGAACATAATCATAACAATAGCTAGAATCGATCCAGGCCAAGTTCATAAAGAGGTTAGTTTGGCTATGCCAATTAACTGAGTTAAGATAACAGCCCCTTTATTGTAGTTTTATTGCCAAGGGAATGCATGATATGTCAGTAGCAGAAATGCTGAAATATCTGAAAACACTGAACAACCTTAGCTGTCCCTAAAGCTGTAGTTTCATCCCCAGCCCAGCATTGAATGGTCACGTTGAGGTTAATCACAAAGTGATGTGCAATGTGCAGTGAAGTGTGTGTGTGTGTGTGTGTGTGTGTGTGTGTGTGTGTGTGTGCGCACGCATCAACAAGTTGACTTCTTTTTCTGGGACTCATCTGCCAAGCCTCCACTCTGTCTGAAGCACAGTCCTGTTGCTGGTCTTCTACAGCAGTCTTTCACAAAAGTTTCCCAGAGTTTCATCATCATTGTTACCATCACTTAAACAATTGCCATGAATATAACAACCATGGTTGTGTGCAGACATTTAGAGGAGCAAAAGTTAACCAACTGAGAAACCCCACAAAAACCACATTCTTTGAATACATAATCCACATTTCTCTGAAACGATATGAAAGGAAGGGTTCTCACAAAGGCACATCTATATTATTATTAGTGGTGGTGGTGGTAGACAACTGACCAAAGCTAACACTAACATGTCATATCTGCATGTATCCATATGCATAGTAACACATATGGATACATGCATATCCATATGCGTGGATATGGAGTGGTAGGACAAGACTGAAACCACAACAAACATAGCCTTTGCCAGCTCCTGTATTTTTGAAGGCACAAATCTTATTTTAGTAATATGATGTTTTGGGATTGGGAAAGTTACACATCGTACTTTCAATTTTTTCACTCAAACTCCATGACAGAGTCAAAACACACAGCATTAAGATGTTAAATCTAACAAAGAATTTTGGAAACAGATCAAAATAATAAAAATATTGTTTCAACAGAGTGTGGCAGCTCTGATTTGTCTATCTAAACAGGACTTGAACAAAACTGCATGGACACCTACGTTTGTTCAAAGACGTAAGTAAGCAAGTAATTGGGGCTAAAATATTATCATGTCTACAAGGGGCAAAAAATTTAATAAAATGCAAATGTGACGTCTTCCAATGAGATTATCTTTGCTGAGCTGTGCAACAGAGAAACCGAAATACCTGACACACCATAAAACTTTCCAAATAAGGCGGCAGAGTGCATTTATTTGTTTGATGTCCAAATAGAAGCAAAAATGCAGGTTCAACCACATAATAAGTCATAAATCATTTGAATTTCTTGTATGCTGGTTATTCATTCATTTAGAATGCAGAAGAGTAACAAGTACAAATATCTGTCTAATGCTTCCCTCATTGTGCAGGCTCAATGATTTCAAAAGTGTAACCTTGATTAATAATGACTGTTCATTTAAAGTGTCCCAGTAAGTAAGCCAGCCTGCACAAACCTGTGCATGCTTGCTCACCTGAATGGAATTTAGCAATTACTAATTACATTTGCTTCTCTTGCTATGACATGTTTTGTTCAGACTGCAAGCAAATCAGGTTTGGTTTGTTTTAGCCACACCATGTGTGAGGGACAAAAGACAGGCCTACCTGGAAAGACCAAAGCCTTCACTAAAAGACTTGACTGAGAAACAAAGAACAGACAGTAGAAAGGCGACAAGCCAATACAGCCGTTAATTCACACCAAGATGTAATATTGAGACAAAATCTCGCTTGAAGCCAACGCGAGATCTCAGTTGAATCCAAACACTGGATTCCCATTGGACGGGACGCGCAACACAGCACATGAATTCCTGGCACACGACTATGACAACACTAACTCTATAAAGCCTGGCGTCCCACACTGCCCATTGTCATTGCCTTTTCCCACTGTAACTACATTACTACAGGGAGGCTCATCATGTGAACTTTAACTCCCTAGGAAAAGTCTTAAGTCACTGGATGAGAAACAGACTGCTTTGTGTTTGCTGAAACACTTTTTTTGAATACCGATCGTCACTCCACAGAACGATCTTTGCCTGCAGAAGGAAGACATTCACCGTTATTTTCACAGAGAGAAAGACTGCCAGAGAGCTTCTGTTCCTCCCCGCTAAAGTCGATTGCTGCTTTACTTTGCTACACCCCAAAAGAACAGTTTCGCCATTGGACCTACCAACAGTGTGGACCAGGCTTCGTCAGCATCTGAACCTGAGAGAAACTCTACTGGACAAATTCAATATGAACTGACTCATCAATCGCTGGCCAAGAGCGATTTCAAGTAAGAGGCTTGTGTCTGGGCAGAGATTTTATAACTGTGTGTTAATTCATCTAAGCTTCATTGTTGTGAATTGTGCTTTGCTTTTTGGAAAGTGACGGACCGCTGCATCCAAATTGCTGTGTGTTTTTATTTGTGTTAGCACGTTCCATTTTGTACCGTCCTCCCGTTTTGGCTCTGTCCCTGCCCACCATTTGGCTTTGTGCGTGACAACCACACACGTGGCCGCCACCTTCCTTGCATCGCTCTCTCTATTGCCCTCCCACACACACACACACACAAACACATCTTATATGCTTGCTGATTGTTGTATGCTTGTTGTGTTTAGACTAGACGATAGTGGTTGTTGGTCGAAGTTATTGATTGTTAATCAGTGCTTAGGTAAATAAACACTATTGTATCTTTTAAAGAGTAGTTGGCTGTGATTATTTTGTGTACATGTTGTGACAATAGCTGGTTGCGATGGTCAGTGCTCGGACCTCACCCTTCATTGTCCATTATTAATGTAAGATAATACTTTAATTATCAACATTTTAGGTGGACAGTCACCTTTGAGACTGTTTTCACCTTTGGTTATTGGTCCCTGATTCCAGGGTGATGCCCCGTAATTATTAATTGATATGAATCATTTTGATAATATTAATAATTGTATTAATATTCATAAATAAACAGAGATCCATCATATAGCCCTCCAAACAATAGCGCTGTCACGTCGGGGTGCAGAACTCCTCTGTCACACCAGACAAACTCAACGACAAAGGAAGCTGGTATGATGCCTCCTATGATGCACTTCCGTCACTCTGGATTGAGTGCCCGTACTGAGACGCATCTGTAGAAATGCGATTGGGATTGCATATCAAACCACCTCCAAATGTGGCTTGGATCTGATTTGCAAAAATTGCATTTCATGTGGTTTTTTGCTATCCAGACTTTCTAAAATCAATCTGGATACAATCTGGATATGCCAAAAACTGATTTAGCAGTCTGAACAAGGCCTTTTTGTCTGCTGTGAAAAGTACCTATCGGCACAGCTTTTCTTTGGAAAACTGCTCTGCCTGCCTTGTTTCTATTAATCATTGTCACCTGATCCTACCTACCTGTTTAATGATGTTAAAAACACCTGTGCTTTTCCTGCTAAGAAAAGGGTGTCATGGCTGCCATGAAAAATGTCTCATACAAAGACTACATAGATCAATGTGTCCATATATAAAAAAATACAGGGTTTTCATCATGAGATTCCTAAGATTCATAGGATCACAAATTGTTGAGATTCATAAAATGTGCAACAAAATACATAACTTCAGGTCTACGAGAAAGGAGTAAATTTAATTCTTCATTGAGACCTCCTGGTGGCACAGAATTGCGCCACATTATATCACATTTTATTGAAGCGGTCACTTGGCATTTAAAAGTATAAATGGGCATGTATAGTAAATGCCCAATGCAGCTACCTGGTTTTATGAAGCATGGACACCAGAAACATTTTAGCTGGAGCTGAGCTACCTGAGGATAAATGTGCCTGCAAGTTTCTTATCTCATCAGCTTAATTCATATTAATTAAAACAAAGTATTCAACTGTAGGGGAAGTTTTGTCATTAATCTATGTTTCTGCATTGACTCAAAATCAAACCCAAAAAAAGTGTTGCTCGATGGTAACTGGTATAATTTTCTCCAATGTTACAACTTGGACATCAGAACTTTAAAGTTATATTATGATAAGTCACATCTGACAACATAAAAAGTTTTTATATCTGACTGACAAGATAATTAAACTGTTGACAGCTCTGAACAGACTGACAGTGGTCATGATTAACATCTTTTAAAGTGATGTGCTTAAAACAATGTTATGATGTGCTCAAAAGTTTAACTGCAACTGTCATCAAATAAGTTCTTTCACCTCTTAGAACATGGTAAGATATTGTTAATAATGTTTTATAGACTATTTGAATCACAGCTTTTGCACTTTGAAAATTGCACTTATTCAGACTGCAGTTAAAGGGACAGTTCACATAAAAGTACATATTTTTCCTCTTACCTGTAGTGCTATTTATCCATCTAGACTGTTTTGGTGTGAGTTGCAGAGTTTTGAAGATGTCTGCTTCTGAACTATTTTCTTTCTACCGAACTACACCTGCCAACCATATCACCGCGCAGAAAACACATTTTCAAATGTATTTGAAAATAGGCATCGAAAGGGGTTATGGGTGGAGTTAGAGGTTGGCCTGTGTGCTTTATATTCAGACTAGGGGTCCAAGTGCATATAACAGACTATATTTGTGATCTCTCTCTCTCCTTTTCATGGTATATTTGGCTAGTTTTCCGCCTTACACACACCCTACACTTCTTGCTCATCTAGAATACACTTAACTGGTGTTTCAAACTTGCACATCCTATAATGCATTCTGTGTTGTTTTGTTTTTCTGTGTGAGTTAATAAAAACATATTCAGTTACAATTTTACTGTATGGTCTCCTTTTTTTAAATTGGAAATCAGGCAGGTTGTATCAATGTGTAAGAGATAAAAGTTTACTATCACTGATAAATCAGTATTCATTACATTGAAGATATTCCAATTATAACCAACAACTAGTGGACAGAGTATACAGGATAACATTTGCATGATACACAAGGCAATTCCCAAGTGTTGTGCTCTTTATGCAAACGCTATAATTTAGCAAAATCACAAGTCATTGAAATTCCACTCAAATAACTTTTCCTCAGAAAATGATTTCTTGTTTTTGTTGTTTGCCCTCTCCAATTTCCCCCTTGGTTGCTCACAATCACACTTCAGACACATCCAAAAAAGCACTGCCACACACACACAGTCTTGTGCTCAAGTTAATTATTTTCTATATTTGACTAAGTATTATTTGTGAGCTCAGTGATGCTTTGAGTGAACCAAAGTGTAAAGGCTCAGTAAAAACATAGTTTTTTTTGTTGTTGTAGTTCCTGTCCACTGGGGCTAGTTTGTGGGAGAAGAACGTGCAGGGTGAATCTTCTGGTCCTGGACAGATCACTGGGAGATACTAACGCCCACTTCTGCATCTGATGCGTCGTCCTCCACCATAAACTGGCATAAAGGATCAGGAAGGGTGAGGACAGGAGCTGTTGTGAAACAACACCACAATGACACTCCCTGAAGGCCTCCTCAGCAGACTGGGACCACATGAATGGAATATTCTGGGAGATGAGGGCATTAAGGGTGGCTGCCACAGAACTGTAGCTCTGTAGACCTTGGTGGGGTCCATCTGGATGCTGCCTGCAGTGACAATGAACCCCAGGACACCTTGGAGACATGGAACTCACTTCTTCGCCTTGACAAACAGCTGGTTCTCCAGCTGTCTTTGGTAGGACACACTGCACATGTTACTGCTTGGTCTTGGAAAAGATCAGAATGTCATCCAAATATACAAAAACAAGCCTTTTCAGCATGTCCTGGAGAATTTTTGTGCCTTAGAAAACTGCAGGAGCAACGTTCAGAGCAAAAGGCATCACCAGATATTCATAGTTGCTTCTTGGTGTGTTACAGTTAGTCCACGGGTAGTCCAGCCCGTGGATTGGGTCAAAAAAAAAAAACACGGGACACACATAGGTTTACAAGACAATTGCAAAAGTAATTCATTTACAACAAGCAAAATAATCAAAGCAAATCTGTAAAGTCAGTAGTGTAGGGAGTGGATGATGTGAAAATGTGCTGCATGGATGTTGTGCAACAAAGAAAGGGAAACAAAAGCAACAACGCAGAGGTGTGTGGGGAGAGGAGGTCTGCCAAAGGACTGGCTGCTGTTCTGGCTTATATGCATGAAGCACCCTGGGCTCAGGTGTGTCCCAAGCCGCTGATTAACCTCCCAATAGGTCTGCAGCCCTGGAGACAGAAAGCACAGCAACAGCAGAGCAAACCAAGCAAAGGTGCCTTCACACAGTCTTGCATTCATCCCCCTTCTTATTGCATACCAGGTGATAAGCATTCCTCAGATCTAACTCTGAAGAAACCGTTGGAGAGGGTACCTGTTTTTGACGGGAATGTCATCCCAGTAGTTGATGAAGGGATTTGTCCATGAAGAAGAAGCCCGCCCCTGCTTAATAGTGCTTGAGCCCGCCCGCTCAAGCACTATTAAAGACTATTCAATCCAGATATTCAGAAGCAATTCCTGAGAGATCTGGAAACTTGAATGCAGCAGAATAACTAGGAGTAGGTGACAGAGCAGAGCTGAGACAGACAGCATGACAGTGATGACTCCAGCCCAAAATAACTCCCAAGGACCCGTCACTGTGTTGAATATGTCTGACAAACCATGGAAACCCCAGGATGGCAGGCAGTTGTGGTGTGTCTATCAGGTGAAAGGTGAGTTTCAGGATAATTACCTGACATGTCCAGGTGGACGAGGACAGTTCTGAGAGTCACAGTCAAAGGAGGTGTCCATCAAGGGCACTATCTTCCATGGGCTTGGCTAGGGCCTCCCGGTCAAGTGCCCAGTTGAGTGGTGAGCATGCTGCCCATAAAGCTGGCATCGGTACCACAGTCAATGAACAGAGAAACTAGATTGGTCTGGTCAGGCAGAATTAGTTGAGCATGAAGCACAAGACTGGAGGGCATTTACGGGTCTTGGCTCAGCAACATCCTCCTGATTACTGATGAGACCTTCCTTTTACCGGGCAAGAGAAGACAAAAATGGCCTGCCTTTCAGGGGGTGTCATTAAGGGTATCTGCTGCTGGAGCCGGAGAATGGTGTGGCAAAGATGCATGGGGACGCAGAGAACGGGCGTGGTGAGTTTCGGGGGCTGGTGGCTAAGACTTACTCCCTCCCCTGCTCCCAGATTCAACTGCCGATGTGTATAGTGAGGGCGATAAGGGTGCAGGCCTGGGGGATGCTCATCTTGATTGAGATTTTCAGATGTTCTGTCATAATATGCGTCATACAGAGAAGGAGCATTCCATTTTTTTCCTGTAGTGACAGTTCAGTCAGCCACGTACATTCCTCCTTGGCCTGGATTCTACAGACCCCAAGCTGACACTCTCCCCATAGTCGAGTGAATGAAAACCTTGAGGTCAGTGGGGAACATCTTCACAGATGAGCAGGTCAACAACTGTCTCTCCCACTAGGCGATAGTCCAATCTCTGGCTCTGCCCATCAGCTGCGAAATGATGTAAGCTACACGAGATTACTCAGAAGGAAAGAAGGAGGGCTGGAGTTCAAGATCAGGGAGCATTGTGAGGAAATAACGGCATGTAGATGGGTCTCCAGATTAGCGTTCAGGAGGGGAGAGTCAGGGCTCGGAGGCAGGAGGAGAGCTAGCAGGAACACTGGACAGGAGTGCTGGAGACAGAGGCTGAGCTGGGCAGAGAGCTGCTGGATCTTCCTACGGATGGATTACATGATATGCTCATGGCAGGCAGAGATCTCCTGGAGGCCAATGGAGGTAAGCAACTGCTCGTGGTGGTCAGTGGCTCTCATCTGTGCTGCCAGTTATTTATACACAGAATCAGGGGTCCATACTGGCCAGATCGTACTGTAAAGGCTCAGTAAAAACAGGTTTGAATCCAAAAGCACGACTCTGAGACCAGGCCAAGTTCAAGTTTACTCAACAACGAAAACAGGCAAAAGTCAAAACCAGGCAGGCAGGGGAGATGAGGAAAACATATCCAATAGGGATAGAGAGCATCTCTAGAGAGATCTCTCTCAGCAGGAGTCCAAAAGGCAGGCAGGGGGTCATAACAGGCAACACTTAGGAAGGAAGAGAAAATGGCTGCACTGCTAACACAGAAGCACAATTAACAATCTGCCAAGGAATGAAAAGAAGTGGCCCGGAATATATGCTACTGGTCTGATGGGGAAGTGGGAACAGGTGTGCAGGTGGGTGGGGGAGATCAGGTGATGCGCAATGACGGGAACATAGGGGTTACTGGAGGGAAGGTAGGAGTGGCAGAATCTGAAACGACTGGAGAGTTAGTACATGGCAGGGGGAAAAAAGCAGACAAGGAAAATATGACACTAGGAATTGGTTGACATTGTGACACAAATGTTTTAATACCGCATACACATTTTAATAACAAAATAAATTTGCATTTGCCATAATAAATTGTGACATTACTTGAAATATGTAATTGTTTGCAACACTTTGGTACCAAATTGACCCGAATTATCCTTTAACAACAGAGCAGAGGATCATAAAGAGACTAAATGTGTTTTGTGTGAGAAGAATACATTACATACATGCGTTTATATATTTACTATTACTGACTTATTTTTAATTGAAAATTGTACAGTATTCAAAGGAACTGATTTTAAGAATGAATTGTAATAGGACTGTCACAAATGTGAAAGAAAAACTGATAACTAATTTCCCAGAATTTAGCTTCTTCGCTCAGTGCCCTACAAATCCTCCACAATCCAGTTGATGTGCTGAATGACTTCTGAAGTAAGTGGCATGAAAGAGAAATATCTCCTTCCACTACTGCTCACAAGCACTTCAAGTGAGAACCATAAAGTGTTTGTGAGTGAGGGATTTAAGTCTGCTCTTTTGACAGGTTTAAACCCAGCCATCCAATCTTAATCCTATGGGCAAAATGCTCTCTTGCAAAGGATTCAGTCATCTGCTTTCAACCTCTGACACTGACAGAAAAATACACATTTCCTAACATAACATCCCTATTGTGTAGTGTTTCAACATCAGTATCCTTGTAATGTAAAATGTTGGATATTCACTTTTAGCCTGTAATTTTGGATACCATTTTTTTACAAAGTACATATTACAGTTTGTCATGTAAATCTAAGCAAATTTGTTCAAATTTTGTGTTGGTTTTTTTTTCAAACAATCATCTGAAAGAACAATTTCTCCATATTCACACAAGACAATATTAAGTTGTTCACCAGAGCAATTTTATTGTAAAGTGCTGCATATTTTAGTTTGCACTATTCACAGTGCAATATTAAATTGGTCACATGTAGTTGTAAGTGTACACAAGCAGAGGGGCTTTGTTGGTTAGCTAGGAAGCACAATTGCAAAAAACAGAGACTCATTAATGTCAAAATTGGCAAATTAGGATTATCATTTGGGCTTATTGCAATTAGTAACTTCAGGTCACACAATGCAGTCTCTCCACCACTTTTTATGCAGTAAATGGGTCATAAATCATCCAACCATATAGATTTGCACACCCACACAGGTCTTTTCAGTTAGAATAACTGCTAACGGCTCATTACACCTCTGCTCAGGTTGAATTTGGGTGGAGCTATGCTGGGGTTATGTGAGGTCACCAAACTTAATGTACTAATAAGCTTACTATTTTTATTTTTGTGCCATGCCAAACATGTGGCCCATCAAAAATGAAATTACAAGTCACTGTTGTAGGTCAAACATAAAAAATACAAGGCATCTTCTGCTAACATACAATATTTAAAGCCAAAACATCAAACTTAACATATGTCTACTATGTCCATATACATGCTTTCAGATACATTATCTTTTTAAAGTTTGCATTTGCATAAGGCAAAAAGAAGTGGAAAAGGGAAAGTTTGTTGCAAATGGTTCATAGTTTCATTTCAGCACAGCTGAAACACCATGACAATAACTTTCCCTAATATAACAGTGGCTTATTAATTCTTGGCTAATTTGCAGTCTTTCGCTTTCTGATGAAGGCCTTCCTGCGCCGAAACGTTAATGATTTTTAAACTGTTCAATCAATACATATATAGTTTGACCTAAAGTATCATATCTTGAGCGTTCTAACTTTGTTTTTTGTTGCACTTTAAATCACACTGGTGCACGTGCTGCCTTAGGCCTGTCTAATTTGCACTATTGCTATAGACACCAGTGAGAGTATATGCTAAGTGGATCAATACTATAGAAAAAAACCTTCCACTAAAACTTTTGTACTGCTATGGACTCTTTCCAGCAAGTGTTCTTAACATTGTAAGACTCTACCCTCCAGGGAATCAGATGAAATCTGGTGTTTTTCTTCCTTTGGTTCCTTAATAGGTCTCTTGGGCCCTCCAACCAATATGTGGCAAAAGGGAAAATAAGAACACTGATAATTTGTAAGTTATGCATAGAAGGGGGAATAAGACACACCTCCCTAATGCTGTTCTCTTTTCCATTCATCCTCATCCATTCATCCACATTTATGTTTTTCATTTATTGACATTTTACTGCGCATTTTGTTTTTGCAATGCAAGAAGCTTCCCCTCTGCCATAGCCATATGCATTTGTTCTTTAGCTGTAAAAAGACAGTAACATAACTGATCTGTTTCCTGCTTTTAAACAGAAATCCCCTCTAGGCATTTTTAAGCTGCATGGATGCTGGGTTATACTTAGAGAGGAACTGAAACAGCATGGCAGATAAGTGCACTCTTCCTTAACATAATGCCAAACAAACTTTATTAATGCACTACCATCATTATACACATAAAAAAAAAACAATTCTATTATCATAAAACCATCTAGGAACTCAATGTAAGCACAGGTGAGCAGACAGTGCAATGGCATTAGTGAACACCATAAACAAGATAAGACATTTGAGGTGAAACTATAAGTCTGATTAACCTCTTATTAGACTTATTCATTTATTAAATTTTACTAATTAAATGTTTATTAATTGCTTCTAGACTTGTGAGTGCTGTCAACTGGCCTCATCTTGCTACCAACTGACCTCATTTACTTGTGCCTTACTTATGTACATGTACTGTATGAGTTTTTCATATCCAACCATACTGTAGTTCATTTTGTTCTACTATACGTCTTGTATCTGAACTATATCCACACCTACATTTACAGTAAAAGAAAATTTACATAGCTTAGCATAGCTTTAGACTTATTTCCTTTTAAAGGTGGAGGGTAAATTGTCACAGCTACAGAATCTGCAACTCACCCCATGAAATTATTTTTTAATGAGTTTTATATTGCATGTTACTAATGCTAGTCTCACAGTTTTAAAGTATACACTGTAAAGAATGAACTCATCCAAATAACTTCAGGTCCCCACTGTTTGTGTCTAACCAAAACCCAGAACTGCTCTCATAACTGACTCACACAAAAATTGCGAATTAGGTCCTGATCCCAGCGATTTAAAAGCTCCACTTATCATGTCGAATTCACACAAACACTGCAGGGAACCAGTCGGCATATGAGCAACAGATCCAATTTTTTTCATGCATGCCCTCCTGTGGGGAGAAAACAAATACTCTGCATTAGACGTTTTTCATAAGAATTTTGGAGTGAATGAAGCAACCTTTTCATCATTATTTCCCTGATCTTTTCTGATTGCAACATAGTGGGACCATACAATTACAGTCAATTGCCAGACATAACCTTTGGTAACTGTTACATATCAAATCTATTCATTCATGTCCCAATAGCATACTAGGCGAGAAAAACCATTCCACAGGACTTTCTCTCCAATGTTTCCTTCTTCACTTGAATGCACTCACCCTCCCTTTAGAATGCAACAAGGAGGATGGTTTGTAAAACGTCTAATTTATCTTTGCCTTTACCACTTGTATGAGAACTGACTTAGCAAAGAAATTACCAACAAAAGAGTTTTTGAAAAACTAGCACATAGACATACAATTGAAAATGTGTCTAATTTACAGCTGAATAGACAAGGAAGGGTGCTAAATTTTTACAGCTTCAAAATATGATTTCACTGTAAGAAGGAGACCAAATCAAACCCTCCTGAATCACTTTCCTCCCCAATCATTGTTTGGCATGTCTGGCTCCTGAGGTCTAAGGCCTGGTCTGTGTCCCTCATCTCTCAGTACCCATAAGGCCAGAGAAGCATTGTCCTGGTCTTACTACAATGTGATCTACCTTCAATAGACAAAGGATTCCAGCTGGGCTTATTCCTCCTTTCTTTCAACCTCCTCCCAGTGACAGATGGGACCAAAACTAGAAAAAAATCCTTGAAGACAAAGAAATTAGTGCCTTTTATATGGATCCAGAGCAGCTAGACACCAGGGATGTTTGGCAGGGGTAGGAGAGGAGTTGCAGCCTTTCAGTATCATTTTACCCCTTATTGTTGCAAAAAAATTACACTATAGTAGAAGAGCCATACAAAGCTCCAATATAATATAAACCTGTCTGACACATTGTTTGTATTGTTTTACTGAACACAAGAGCTGTACACCTCAATATAAATAGCAAAATGCACACAGTGACACACATATGCTCACATATACGCATTCTCTTTATATTATTACCAAACATACATACGCACATGCACACACACACACTCTCACACACACCTCTGTGAGCTGGTGATAACTGCTTAGCAGCTCCAACAATTGTCAGACTGCCAGGGCAGAGAGAGCCAGGAAAGGAAGAAGGGGAGGGTGAAGGAGCAAGCTATGAGTGGCACCACAGAGTGGGTACAAGGAGAATTAGACAGGTGCCATGGGGAGAGGTTGGCAGAATGAGGAAAAGGTAGATGTTGGTAAAAAGGTGGTGGGACAGATAACAGCAGAATTGTGGAAGAGGGAGAGATGGAAAAGACTTCAAGATTTCAGCAAATGACAAGACCTACACAGAAGACTGGAGAGAAAGACGGGGAACTGGAAGGACAAAGGCAGAAGGGGGGGCGGGGGGCATACAGCCAAAGAAAGGATATGAAAAAGGAGAGAGGAAAAAATAGCAGACAAAGTGTGAAAAGGGAAAGAGAACAAAACAAACCATAGAGGGTGAATGATAATGTGCTGTGCATGCACCTCCACCTCCACTGGATGCAACACTCCTACTCCTTTCAGAGTCTGCAGTCTGTCATCAACACCAGTCTCCAAGGACAGCACAAGCAGGGCTCCATCAATGACTGTGCAATAAAAATCACGCACAGCATAGGTGAGTAGAGCTGTTCTCTTGTCTTAATTTTACTTAATTTGCCATAACACTTCACCTCATCTCACATTATGTTAAGGAAGGAGAGGAGGAGTGAGAGAGTGAAGTATGTGAGTCAAAGCGAGGGGTAGTGAGAATGAGATGGTGTGAGATTGAAAGGAGGCAGTGTGTACGACAGATAAACTGTTGATGGCCTACGGTCAGCAGTCCACCAGCACCACCATGTGGCTGAAACATCAGGGCAATACCTCAGCATGTAGAGGTCGTTTTTATCTCCTACAGACAACATATTTTCACCTGTGTGCATTTTTTCATTCTCAGTGTCTCACTGTAAAGGTAGAAGTTGTATGACACAAACTTGCACATTGTACATATCCATAAAGATGCACTGTTGCCCTCCCCCAATCACACACACACACACACACACACACACACACACAAAAGATGTTATATTTTTCAGTCGCTTATCTTGAACAGCAAATGTAGATATAGTCACTTGTATAATATCATTTAATATAATGTAATATTCATGTGCATGTTCTAGCTTTGGACTGGGTCCTATCTGGGTCACTACAGTGTATGCTGTTCTGCTGTATCCCCATTCGTCCATGTCAACAACTGACCTGCTTTTCCTCCCTCCATCCCTTTTCCTTCTCTGCTGTGTAAAATCATTTAGTTTTGGATGAGACAACCATTCAGTTTGTGGAAAAAATTGATTGCTGCCCAAGTTTAAAATCAATCACATCAACCTTTGGAAATGTCCATTTCTAATGTGCTACTGTGGTGCTATACTTGCTTTGTCTGTAAAGCAAAATTATCTCATGTTCATCACTACTTGGACAAAAATACTAGAAGAAAACATTTTCGTTAGCCAGAAATGCTTATATTTTTAGATGCCTGGGTTTAGCTTGAGAGTAGATGCTAATATGATGGATAATGTAATGATATTTGTTGAGCGAACATCTACTGGAAGATTTATTTGGTTAACTGGCGACATTAATCCTGGAACTTACTCATTCCTTCCAATAGCAACACAGAAGATAGCCGACTGAAAGTAACGTTAATGTTACATCCACAGCACTTGATGAAGTACATTAGCTTACCTTTCTATAAATGTTAGTGTGATGGTCTACATGTTTTCGTAGTTTGTCCCAGCTGTTTTGTTGTAGCTTCTTGTCTAAGTCTCAGTGGATCATAGATTAATTTAGTCCATAAGTGCCAGTACGTCAGATAACATTACCAACTGAGACATAAGATTACGTCTTAACAGTAGCATCCATCTTTCACATTATGGTTTAGTTTTTATTTGTTGACAAAAAATGTAATGGATTTGGTCATAGTTCTCATTTTCAAAGGTTACTTTTTATTAAATTTTTGTCTCATTATTCTCAAATGTTTTTTAAAATAACACTACCTCAATATGCACCTGAGTTTTTGTGTGAAGCTCTGCCAAAGCATAATCACAACAAAAACTGAAAGAACATAAAAAGTAGATGGTAGTAGGTAATTTTCAATATAATAATAATAATAATAATAAAAGTGTGATAACCACCCTCCTTTGAGGAAGAGAGTCACGTTCAAAATGGACTTAGCAGAGACAGATATTAAACAGATGACAACACAATTCACCAACACCTGCTTCAGAAATGTTAAAAGCTGTCTGTAGTTGCACATCATCTGTAGTCTAGAAGACGATGATCCTGACAGACTATCAAATAATCTGGAATAGATGACGTCTATAGGATGTGTCGCCTTTCTCAGCTGGAGCCACTGAAGAATGTGAGGCAACAGTTGTGACAATTGGTTATAACTGTGTCTCTCAAAAGTCTGCCCACACACACACACAATTCTCACCTCACCCAAGGGTTTTGTGGGAAAGGATAAATCTATGGGAACAACTCAATCACATTACCTTATGTAAATACCCAAGTCAGCCCCCCCTCTCTTGACCACCACGTTAGCTCCCAGCCCTATGGCTCCTCCAACACAGAAATGCACATGGGGCAAATTAACATTTGCTCTTATAGTCTGCAAATGGCAGCTCGTGCTTGCCATAGAAATGAAACACTGGCCATGCAGGAAAGAGAATGAGAAAATATTTGAGCGGGGAACGATTAATAATTCGTCAAGCAGAGCAGTAACATTTGCTTTTAGGGCCAGTGGATCAACAGAATGGGCTTCTTCAGGAACTTTTGAATCAAAGCTTGTTTTTTTTTTATTGGAAACTTCATCTTCTTCTATGCATTCAGAAGCATCCCTCTGCACTTTTTATTGACTGTCATTATAATTAGAGGCAGTAAGTACAACATTTCTTACCATACATTGAGAGCTGTTCATTTTTAAAGTCATGTTTCTCAAAAATATGGAAGAGGAAACCAGATTAAGACTTTAAACATAAGTGTCTGGAATGGATCTCTAACAATAACCATCCCTTTACAATAGAAATAATATTTGTCCTAATTACAATTAGAGCAAAAAGACTTCTTAATGCTATGCTTCATTATGCAAACATAGCTGTTAGCCCACAGTACTTTAGTACTAACTAAAGGCTTTGAATGCTTATAATTATTTGACATTTTCAGCTGTGTAAATATAAAAGTATGGAGACACTGATTGATTACCTCATAGCAGAAATGCATAAATGATTTGCAGTGCGAGGGGGTAAATTCATGTCCAGAGTTTCTCTACGACGTGGTTCCAACACTTACCAGTCCATTAAGGCTGTGATCACTCAAAGGGCTAAATGGGACAGAGTTATTGAAAGAAAAGGGTAGATGGGACACAACCTCCTGCTGTTACTCCACAGGCACCATAAGAGGAGTACATTCCCCATTTGCTACTCAAGATGTTTGACTCAAGGCGAAGCTTAGTACAGATGGCTTTTCTCTGCTCTGCTGTAGTTTGATCCTGCTGTGGAAATATGCTGTCTTTTTGTAATGCTTCAACAAGACAGATAGACATTTAAAAGCAAAGAAAAGGCACATCTGTAAGTTACAATTTGGGTGAGAAAGTGAACCCTAAATTGCTGAATGTGTGTGAATGATTAGTTTACTTTGATGAGCAGTTCTGCCATCGGTGTGTGAATGTGATATGTAGTTGCAGTGCTTTGAGTGGTCAGAAAGGCGCTATATAAATACAGTCCATTTACCATCTTTCATATGTTCCTTGCCTTTTCACTTTAATAATAAGCAGTGTTGGATATATGTTTCATTAACATCTGCTATATGGTACAATTTCCTCTAAACCTCAGGACTGGTAGTTAACCTGAAGCATTTTAACTCAAACACATGGCCAAACACCTTGGAGGGAAGATGTTCATTTTGTAACAGTGTGAGATGAGAAAAGAATCAACTGTGTTTTTGTTGAAAGTTTCAGAATTTACTTTGGTACTTTTGATATTTCAACACTCTCAGATCAGAATGTTTGTATAGTGCTTGTAGACTAACTAAACTAAAGCCTTTCACTTCACCTTCACTTGGAGACTTCGGTAACTCTTTGAATCCCATGACACTTGTATTTTACAGCAGCTGTTGAAGTGATGAGTCATCACTTGCAATTTGTGAAAGTTTATATGTGCTACTAAAATGTACAAGAAGAAGAAACTGGTATTAATCAAATTTAACAAGAATGCGCTGAATAGACTGTAGACATCTCTGTCAAGGCTTAATTATTGTGAAAAATTGAACACAAAAACTATTGTGGCAATTTTTAATTATACTGGTCTATCTTTGGTTTCAAGCATCAACTTTTTTGTCAGTTATTGGCAGATATGTCAGCTAAACGTAATGTTTTAGTCACACGTTTCTGTCACTAATGCTTTAGTAAGTATGGTCAAGGTTTGCTTTTTGAGTTACTTATTCTATCATTTAAATACATTTTTAAATGAACTACAGGGAAGGGATGAAGAGCTCTGCCAACTTGTTGAATTGCTCAGTACCTTTAAAATGAGGGTAACTCTTTTGTTTGCCAATTTACATCAAGGTGGGTCCAGTCCAAGGCACAACTGAGTCTTTCACAAATCAAGAGACTTTGTAACTCTTGATTCAATTCAGCACATTTGAGCCAAATTGAAAAACGGATAAAGAATGTGTGTGAAATTTGTGATATGAATTTCCCCTTACTGAGCACTGAAGGCTTAAGACAAATTAGATGACTAAAGATCTGAATATCTTTTATACTGAAAATCTAAAGTATACAATTAGAAAAGTTTTTAATATGTGTTCAAGGATGTCAGCCCTAACAGTGCTGATCTTACTGTATATTTCAGCCTCTGCAGTAGTATTATCAGTAGTGACAGTAGCAGTAATAGTAGTGTCATAGTACCAATTTACACCTTTCAATTCTGGCAGAGGAAGGAGTGTGTGTGAGAGCAGACAGGTTGGTGAGTTAATGGCAGTGGCTAAGTGGAGAGATGGGTGAATGAGTGAGTATGTAGGTACGTATGAAAGTAAGATATAGAATTTTTTGTATTTTTCGACATGAATATTAATTGATCAGCATGTTTCAGGTTCAAGAGGGCTTCTTTGGAAAGATGCTAGTCAGCTGCAGTGCAAAGTGAGCTATTCTCTTGCACACAAATTTCAGGTTTATGAAATCAGGACCAGCAAATACACTGTCATGCTCCTCCAGTAGACTGTGACAGAGCCTAATGAGCCATTTCAAAAGCAGCTTAACTGTGGTCAATTTCCTGTTGTTGATGTTGTTGTTGGCCTACCTGGTTGTCATTCACCTCAGCGGCTAGTCAAGCATACTCAACTTCAAGGAGAGGCAGCTCCTTTGATGTGTGGGTCCAATGTTGATGCTGATTAAAAAGAGAAAAGGATATTAGAGCATATGTGCACACACCCACTCCCAAACACAAGGTACAGAAATCATTCATAGCAAAAATGTACAACCTTGTCTTACCTGTGTGAAGAGTATCTTGATCAGAGTGTCTGTCAAAGAGGTCCTCAAACATCACACGCTCTATTTCTTTCAAAACATCAGAGTTGTCTTCATTAGACTCAAGATGTCTCGGGAGTTCATCCTTGAGTAGGGCAATAACAGTCAGCTGCTTCACAAAAAAATAGCGATGGCCGCGACATTTGCTTGTTTTATCCTATGTAGTGTGCCATAATGAAAGACAACTACGCACTACTCACAACGTCAGAATAGTGCAGAGCTCACAATTGCCTACAACTGTAAAATGAAAGAATGATGTTGTTGGTGCTCCCAGGTGAACAATGAGGTTGGTCCCTTGCACCTCATTCCTAATCACCTATGTCCCTCACGCAGGTGTTTGGTTGGGGACGTGCACGTGCAGTCTGCTACATCTCTCAGCCAAGTCACTGCAAGAATTTCTGACTCTATGATTGCCACAGTGACCTTGTTGAAAGACAAAAATATCATGTAATCTGCTCTACTAGTCTGGTATAACATTACTTTCTGGTATAATAGAGACCACAAATCATTAAGATTTTTTGAGTCGTTTTTATTAAATCTTCTAATTATTTCATATCATTGAGCCTGATTTATGCAATGATTAAACTGTTACATTTACATTAGAGCAAAACCACTTAAAATTGACCAATATGCTGAAATTTGACCTCCAGGACACAAAACACACACAAGGGCACAGTACAGACACATTTTAAATAACCCAATTTTAAAAACATGCTGCATAGTATTTTCTTATCAGTATATCACTAATTAATTCATTCTTATTATAATAGACTTCTTGCTTTCGATTCATCTCCAGTGCACTGTTAAGAAACATACTGAGGCTACTTTCTCCAGGTTTTGTTTAGTTTTATTCATTGTTTGGTTGTTCAGCACTCAAATGAAGCATCCAATCTCCTTTGTTTCTTTTCATTCTGTCTATCATCTTCTGCTTTGTTATTCGATTCAAATTTTAAAAAAAAAGAAAAAGAAAACAGCAGATGAGTGCTTGAAATATCCTACTGAGACTAATGCCTCATTTCCGATGGTGTCCTAGAAACATAAATCTCATTATAATTTCCAACATCAAGACAATCTACTTTGGAATAACACAAAATTATGAGTAAAGCTAAAAAAAGATTTTAAAATAAACATATTGAGAAAGCCAAACAACTTCAAACCATACATATGCATGGGGCGCCTTCAACAAGATGAAGCAAAAAACTCTTGGATATCAGGGGAAGAAACAAATAAATACATGTTGAAATCTTTTGAAACTTTGCAACAATAATTAACAATGTTGTTTTACTGTCACTAGTTGGACCCAAAAGAAGGACAATGTTTTTGAACAAATGCCTGATTAAACATTGTGCAGTGCCTTATTCAGACAGTGCTTCAGAATGTGAGCTAAACCACATGTATCAAAACAAATACCTTACAAGTCATAGAACAGTAATTATTTGCCCCTAAATTAGTCTAGTAAGGGAGTGCAACAGACAACAATTCTCAGTTTTAACCATTATTTCTCTTTGCCTCACAATCACAATGAAGAGGGCAGCATTTTTTTTTTCCTTTACACACCTCCTTAGTAGTTATGCTTTATAAATAATGGGAGCTCATTACAACCCAAAAATGTTCTTTATTTTCCAACCAAAATCCTTATTATCAAGTTGTCAGGGCCATAATTTCATTTCCTCTATTAATGAATGTGGAGTCATTGGGGTTACGAGGAACGGAAATTTTTGATACCTCATCCAATGATAATTCCTCTGGGAACCTACGACTACAAAGTGATAATGCTAATAGCAGACTTTTCAGCTGATCACACAAATAGAAAATGAGAGCTTTTGTAATTTATTATAATGAAATTATTTGCTACTGTTGGCTGAGAGGAATACAGTTTTAAGGACATTTAGGTGTATCCATTTTGTGGTGCTTATAGTGGTCTCTTTTACTACTTTGAGAGATTTGGATCAGGCTCAATGAAATTTTACATACATCTGCTTGTGAATTTCACATACTTCAACAGTGAGACCCACTACACATCAGTACATGTTAGATGAATAGGTTAGGGAGAGAGGGCAACATTTAATGTTGTCACCAATAATGCTCAGTTGATATACATGATGATGAGTATACCTCCTCTTGAGTTGCATGCTATTATATTCTATAAAAAAATGTTTATGTAGTCCACCTTTACACAAATGATGGAGTGGTTAATGTGGTTAATTGAACAGGCATTTACACTGCATACAGTAGGTAAGTCCTCATTCTGTAGCAGGGGACAATTTTTCTCAATACTTTATTGCCAAACAACATGTGCAAGTTGGGAAATACAACAATAACAACAGAGTATTTAACTCAATATAGGTGGATGGTCAAGGAAGCAGGAAAAAAAATACAAGGGTGTGAAACAGCAAATTTAAATTGAAAGAAAAGCTTCATTAAAATGTATATATATATATATATATATATATATATATATATATATATATATATATATATATATAAAAACTTCGTCCTTCACCCTCCGCGGGTGTTCTCATCCTTCGAGCTCGGGTCCTCTACCAGGCCTGGGAGCTTGAGAGTTCTGCGCAGTATCTTTGCTGTTCCTAGTACTGCACTTTTCTGGACCGAGATGTCTGGTGTTCTTCCAGGGATCTGCTGTAGCCTCTCCTCCAGTTTGGTGGTCACTGCCCCGAGTGCTCCGATGACCACGTGCACCACTGTCGCCTTCACCTTCTAAGCCTTCTCCAGCTCTTCTCTGAGCCCTTGGTATTTCTCTAGTTTCTCATGTTCCTTTTTCCTGATGTTGCCATCACTTGGTATTGCCACGTCAACCATAACAGCTTTCCTCTGCTGTTTGTCCACCACCACGATGTCTGGTTGGTTCGCCATTACCATTCTGTCAGTCTGAATCTGGAAGTCCCACAGGATCTTGGCTCGGTCATTCTCTACCACCTTTGGAGGTGTTTCCCACTTTGACCTCAGGGTTTCCAGTCCATACTCCGTGCAGATGTTCCTGTACACTATGCCAGCCACTTGGTTATGGCGCTCCATGTATGCTTTCCCTGCCAGCATCTTACATCCTGCATTTATGTGCTGGATTGTCTCAGGGGCCTCTTTGCACAGCCTACACCTTGGGTCTTGTCTGGTGTGGTAGATCTGGGCCTCTATTGCTCTGGTGCTCAGGGCCTGCTCCTGTGCAGCCATGATGAGTGCCTCTGTGCTGTCCTTCAGTCTGGCCCGCTCTAGCCATTGGTAGGATTTCTTGATATCAGCCACTTCAGTGGCTTAGGACTTGCCTTACTCTTTGGAGGTATTTGGCAGTTGCTGTTTTCCTTGTTACCTCTTCGAGGTTGCCATTTGCCTGTGTTATTCCAAGGTACTTGTAACCATCCTCAATGTCTGCTATTGTTCCTTCTGGGAGTGAGACCCCTTCTTAGTGGACTACCTTCCCTCTATTTGTCACCATTCAGCTACACTTCTCAAGCCCGAATGACATCGCAATGTCAGAGCTAAAGATCCTGGTGGTGTGGATCAGTGAGTCGATGTCCCTCTCGCTCTTAGCGTATAGCTTGATGACATCTATGTAGAGGAGGTGACTGATGGTGGCCCCATTCCTGAGTCGGTATCCATAGCCAGTCTTGTTGATTATTTGGCTGAGGGGGTTCAGACCTATGCAGAACAGCAGTGGGGACAGAGCATCTCCTTGGTATATGCCACATTTGATGGATACTTGTGCAAGTGGCTTGCCATTGGCCTCAAGGGTGGTTTTCCACAGCCTCATCGAGTTTGAAATGAAGTCTCTTAGAGTCCTGTTGATGTTGTACATCTCCAAGCATTCAGTGATCCATGTGCGTGGCATTGAGTCATATGCTTTCTTGTAATCAATCCAGGCAGTGCACAGGTTGGTGTGTCGGGTTCTGCAGTCTTGGGTGACTGTTCTGTCAACCAGGAGTTGGTGTTTGGCTCCTCTGGTTCCTTTGCCAATGCCCTTCTGTGCTTTGCTCATGTATTGATCCATGTGTCCACTTATCTTAGCCGCGATGATGCCTGACATGAGCTTCCATGTTGTGGAGAGACAGGTTATTGGGGATCCTTCAGGATCAGGATTGTACGCCCTTCGGTAAGCCATTCAGGGTGTGTCCCATCTCTTAGCAGCTGGTTCATTTGTGCTGCTAGGCGCTCATGGAGTGCAGTGAGCTTCTTTAGCCAGTAGGTGTGGATCCTGTCAGGGCCCGGTGCTGTCCAGTTTTTCATACCTGAGACTCTTTCTAGGATGTCTGTGATGGTGACTGGATTCTGTTCAGGGAGGTTGCTGTGGTCCTCTCTCAGAGCCACCAGCCACTGTACATCGCTGTTGTGTGATGCCTCTCTCTCCCATATACTTTTCCAGTACTGTACGTTTCCAGCCTTGGTGGGTCTGCTCTGCTGTTATTACCCTGCCATTGAGCGTACACTTTCGCAGGTTGAGTTGCGAACAGCCGGTTTATTCTTCTGGCTTCATTATCTCTCGTGTACCTCTTTAGGCGGCTGGCCAAGGCTTGGAGCCTTTGTTTGGCAGTTTTGAGTGCTTCAGGTATGGGCATCTGGTTGTACTTCTTGGGTACTTGCTTTCTTATTGCACCTCTCTCGGCCTCTGTCAGTTGGCTCACTTCTCTCCGTGCCTCCTTGATTTTGGCCTCCAGCCTTCGTTTCCATGGTAGGTACTGTTTCTCATGGCTCCCATGGTTGCTCTTATAGTCAAGCATCTCGAGGATCACTGCTGCTGAGGCGTATATCAGCTCATTGGTTTCAGTGATGGTTGTGGTAGGGATCGCACTCAATGTTGCATTCACATCTTCTAGGAGACTTTCTGATAGTACTTCACTTGGCTGTTGTAATTGGCGTCGGGGTTGCCTTGCATTCATCCTCGCCATGATCTTATCTTTCAGGTCAGTCATTGCCTCGTTCAGCGTGATCGCACTTGTTGGGGCTTCGTACCCAATCTCTGGTCCGCTGGATCCCCTCTGACCTGTTGTCCTGGCTCCCCCTTGCCGTAGCATTTGTGTTGTATCTCGTCAATCTCAAGTTGTGATAGCAGTTGCCGCTTGTGGATGTTGGAACACTGAGCTACTAGTTGCTTCGCTGTAAGCCTTGATTGTGGGTTTCGAAGTAACCATTCATCCCACATCCTTTGTATGTAACCCCTCTGACTAGGGTTACTGGAGTAGTAGCATTGCAACAGAGCCTTGTTATCGCATCTCGCCCATCTCCATCTTGTTCCAGTAGTCCATTTGTCATCTCGATGCTCTGGTTCCCCAACACCTGACACAGACCTTGTTTGGCCAGGCAACGTCTGATATATATATATATATATTTAAATCTGTATTTTTTTCATTGCAGAGGAGAGTATAAATGCATTTAAAAACAGCAAAACAGCAATATCCACAATTTCAAAGGCTAACCAAGCTTGTATATGAACCCAGAATTGCATTACGAATAGAGATTAGTATAATAAATACTCAATCATGTCATTCAGAAGAAGACAATTGAACAGAATAACAGTGAAACATTTTGCTCAATAAATCATATAGTCAAGAAATCTGTATAGGTGACTATCCCTATGCAAGGGGCAGCATGTGATGTAAAATTATCTAATGATGTTATGACCAATTACAGGAAATAATGGGGATGTTCAACACTCATTCTGAATGGAGAATGTTAGTATTGGAGTTGGTAGTCAGTGGTATAGAATAGGACTCAATATACTGTACTTGGATAGTTAGAGGCAAGGTGAGCTCACTTGTACTGATGAGACACAGCTGTTCATCATTATATGTTAATGTTGAGGTGTGCATCAAAGATGAACAGTCCCTTGTCAGCCTAAAGCCCTTTATTATACACTTTCTGTAGCAACAATATAACAGGAGGGGAGCCATCTCGTGACCTGATATTGGCTAACAGAACTTAACCAAAAGAAAGCCAAATATGCTTCTCCAAAGATAAAATTTTTAATAAAAGTTTTTCATTATGTTTTTTGTTCTGTTTACATAGAATATCCTAGTGCTGCCTCAACACCATCCACGATTTGTTGTATTTTTTCCAGCAACTATTTGTGTCCATCAATAGCACACTCAAAAATCAAGTTCATTTATTGTGCATTACAGTACACTTTGAGTATACTAAATGTTGTCGGTTTTCCAGTATAAACACTCAAAACCAGGTTAGAGTATGTAGTATGTATTTGGGACACAGCATTGGTGTTGCCAGGGAAACCCTGGCTAACACATTACTTTGGTGTTACTGCATTTATCTTTTTCTTGAATATGTAATTTTCAAGTACAAACAGTGATTACAGCTGATCCAACAAAGCCTTCAGTTGGGTTTTTTAATTCAGTGTTTTTGGTGGACAAATCTGGAGTAAATCTGCCCAATAATAGTGTCTCCAACTGGAGAGTTGGCACCTAAGCACAGCCAGTCCAATAAAAACATATTGGCCACACAATGACAGTGGATGAAAACCTGTGAGGATTGACAGTCTGTATATTTAACTATGAGACAGGATACTGGATAAAGAGATTAATTATTTGCTATTTTCACACAGTCCTTGGAATTCTAACAATCTCCCTGTTCTTCCCCCAGGCTTTGTTTCAGAGCTGATGGCACCCCTACAGAGAATACCCTGGACAACAAGATCCTCCTGTGTATTCAAAACCACATGTTGTATACTGCTATTAGTAAACTATACTCATGATTCTGACAAAGGTACTCTTACTAATTGTAGTGTATTTGAATAATTTTCCAAAATCCATACAATTCTTGATCTGCTAGCAGTCTGTTTAATTTAAGTTTATTTTATGCATTGCTTTTGAATGTGCTATATATTGTACATTCAGTTGAGAGAATGCAACACATTAAGGAATGGCCATGAACTACATATATGGATAGCTTGTTTTATGAAATACTGATTGATCCAATTTCATTTGGAGTCTACTGCCAGCTTATGGGGAGACGTCGTAACTTATTGTACACAGTATCACATTGCAGTGTTTTCAGTACAAATAGAGCCACACCAACGAGGTAATGGTCATGTTTGAAGTCCCTGTAACCCCCTCTTCTAATTTGCTTAATGACATTTTTCAGTAGACTATTAGAGATTATTTTTTTATTTTTGTATGGATGAATCATTACATTTCCACCCAAAAAAATCATTGACTACTTGCGGTTTGATTTTATCAACTATCTTTCAAACAGAAGTTCTACATGTTTCTAATCCAAATTATGAAATTATTTAAGAATTCCAGTATCAAAACCAAAGATCTAAAAAAGATAATACTCCAGTACGTTCAAGGCAAACATATTTTGAATACAAGCAAAGAAAATGTAGGCTACTATACATTAACAAAGAGTTTCAGCAAATAGGGTTCTTTTATAATAACTGTAACAACTGAGATAATGTCTGTTGCAGCTGTTTTGCCTCAGGACAAAGTCATGTTTACTGCACCATCTTTACTCTGTCCTAAAAAGGGACAGCTAAAAGGGAATGCTATAAAGCATTATGTGTGTTTAATGTGTACAATAAGCCTAGAGGTTAAAATTTGACACTCTTTCATCTGTCATTCTTGTCATTTTGTGTATCAGGCCTGAACAATTATTACTGATTAAAGAATAACATCTACCCTTCTTCACTGGCATAGTTAGACTATTCTTTTGTCTGTTTAATGCTAAATAGTGTACGATTAAGCAATAATACATAAGAAGGAGTGCTATACCATTTCATATTGCAGTAGTGTTCAGCAGTCTTAGACAAAAAGCTAAAGTGTGCTGAGTGTTAGAATGACACCAGTGTCAATATCCCACCACATTAAAATAGTCCACTCTCCTGCATACTACAATATCATAATGAGACAGATGAACAATGAAATCTCTGAAACCTTTCAGGGCTTGAGATAATTTTAAGTGACTTAATGGTTTATTTATTCATTCAATCATAATAATGCATTATCCATGGGAGTAATGGAGCTCCATCGGTCCCTGCCACCCCCTGGGGCAACAGATGTTTCACAGCCCATATGGTGTCTTAATTTCTTTCATGGTCTCTCTCTGTAATCTCAGCATTTGTTGCTTTCCTACTTTTACATAGAATAATGTAATGAGTCTACTAAACCAATTTAGGGTCAATGGATTTCAGAAGACAAATTGAGATTCTTTGACAGGGTGGCTGGTATTCCTCCTCAGTATTGAGCTACAGTCTCTTCTTAAAACTGAGAGGAGCCAATTTAAGTGGTTTAGGGGCCTTTTACAGAAGACCCCATGCATTTTCCTAGAGGTGTTCAAGGCATGGTCAACTAGAAGAAGACCAGTGTAGAGACTCAGGAAACGCTGGAGGCTTTATGGCTCCCAGTTAGCTAAAGAAGATTTACATGAAAACAAAGGCATGTGGGCTGTACTGTTCCTACTGCGACCCTGACCAGGATAAGAAGCTGAAAAATCAATGGATGGATGGAACCAGAAATAATGTGGCACAAAGACCCCACAAAATCATGAATAATTGGGGTTGTTGCATTTTCTATATTGTTGGTTGTTTTTATAGTATCTGTGCCTGGTCTTGAATGGGTTCTTTCACCCAAGAAGTCTGGGAATTTACTTTAATGTTGCCTACAACAATAGCATCAAAATTAGGAGAGAAAATGTACAGATAAATGTTGCAGCTGATTCATATCGTGAAGGTTAAAAAAGGCTGTTCAAGCAGAACTTGAAGAAATGGTACTTTACAACATGTAAAAACACTTTGAAGTAACATGAGGAAATGTAATAAATGAGTGTGGTGTGGCAGTATATGCCACAGCTAAATGCGCAATATGCAAAAGAAAAATGTTGTACTTTCGGGAGTTTTACAGAATCTTACTGAACATTTAATGACAACTTTTTAGCTACGCTAACAGCATAGCTCCATGGATGGCAATGTTGGTCGGTCAACCACTTTCGTCCAGACTAAAATATTTCAACTATTGGATGGATTGTCATGAAATTTTATACAAATATTCATGGCCACCAGAAGATGAATCCTACTGACTTTGGTCATACCCTGACTTTTACTTTTACAGAAACATTCAGATGGCTCTTGCCACACTTGCTCATCTTTAGATTTCTGACCTGGACTGCTGTCATTGATCTCCTAGTTTGACAATGTAATGTGTCTTTGGTTGTTCTCACCATGAATATCCTCTCCTGTGGAATGCTTCTGGACATTCTTCTGCCGTCCTTTTTACACAATAAATGTCCTTGTCATCCAGTAATATTACCTACCATTGTTATGCTGATGACACTCAACCTAACCTTTTCTTTCCCTCTGGTAATATACAGTGTAAGGCATTCATTTGTGGATGCTACTTTGACATCTCTGAATAGATGCCTGTCCACCACCTCAAGCTCAGCCTTGACAAGAGTGAACAGCTTTTCTTTCAAGGCTGTTCTGCCCTCTGCAAGATCTTCCATCATCAGTAACAACACTACATTGACCCCTGTTGCCAGTCAACAATTTCATTGTAATTCCTGACAACCAGCTGTCATTCAGTTTGCCATCACAACTACAACTCACACCTATACATTTTTACTCCACATCAGCCAATTCAGAGACTCACTAGGGACTCAACTTACCTCTTTGTCTAGACTACAACTACAAAACTCCCTTTGAGCAGGGTTTCATTTCAGAAGCTACACTAGTAGCCTGTGAATGTGACCAATATATCAGTGGATGCAGTTCATGGGGAATAAGTGACAGAAAAAAAGTAAAATGACACTGGTTTAATAAATTTGCTCTTACTCACTATCTATGAAAAGTAAAACCTGAGGTTACTTTATTAATTGCACACATCTTATCGCATGACTGCTTCCCCTTTGTGAAACTGTTGCCTAAGCTAAGTGAGCTGCTCTTTATGAAGAAATGACATACCGTGCTGCCAGGTTCTGTGTGATAGGTGATGAACCTTCACAAAATTCACTGTGTATATTTGTGCATGCAAGCACACTGTCAACTGATGTCTTTCAAACATTCAAGGTGATTGTTGAAAGGTTTTGACACAGAATTGTCCCCTGAAACTAAAAGTTGATTTCTAACAAGTATGCTGTGCTTAGAGAAAGCCTTCTTTACCAACCCTGTATGATTCTTCTTACTCCATCTACTTTTGTCTTGCAATTTTCTGTGTTTTTTAGGATCATGTTCCATTTAGTGTCTGCTACCAGCATGGCTTTAACCTTATTCCTTTTCTCTCATCGCCTGAGGGCAAAAGGTAAATGGAGGATTCTATCAGTCCAAACCCCAATGCTGCAAGAGGCTTTCAACTCCACCAATTGAACTCACACGCAGCGGAGCTGTCAAGCTAAGCTGCTGAGCCATGCGAAGGACCAGTGAGGGGGAAGGAAAATCCAGATGCCATTAATGTCTGTTTATGCCAACAGAAGAGGGAAGAGGGGAAAAAACAGGGTCATTGAGCAGAACAGAAAGGAAATTGTGCTGTGATGCAAACAAAGAAAGCCTAAGCTAGGAGGGCTATCATCTAAACCTAATCAGGTGCAGTAATTTCAGTGTGCATTGGCTTGGACATTTTAAAGGTGTTATTAGAGACCCACCATTTTCAAAATGTCTGATGTACTGCATAGGTGCATGTGCCTGCATGAGACTGAAACTCGCACTTGCCTTCAACTTGATGTATAGAGCTACATTACCTAATACCTTGTTACAACATGTGTTATTGTCTTTTAGTGCCAAAAATGGTTATTTCTTCTCATTTAGCTGAACCAAGAGAACTCTGGTCAAATCATGACCATTTCTTTGAGACTAGTAGATTTGCAAGTGTAACTGATTGCAGGTAAAAGCAGTTGCAGCCTAACAGTATTGTGCTCAGCCTGCTTTGTTGCATCTGTTGGGACTCCACAGATGAATTTGTTTATTTAGGTGAGTGTTAACTGAACTTTTGTGAAGAGACTGCATTCTCTTTTGTCCCACAATTCTGAGAGTCATTGAACGCAGCATTGGCCAGTCTGACCTGCGACCGGGTTGTCACCAGGTCAATAAAAAGGTCAGCAATCATTTGTTCTGTCTCTTTCTCCTGGAATCCTTCACTGCGGCAGACAGCTGTAGCTGTCTCCTCTCAGTGTGACCTGCTCATCAGCAGACACCCAAGTGAAGTCTTTCCTCCTGGCTTCGCCTCCAGCACGTAGCAGAGAGTTGTCCGAATCCTTCAACTTACTAGCTATTGGTGGCAATTCTGGTTACAGTTAGTAATTTAATTATTAATCTGAGTTCCAAATTGATAGTTTAGTGTATTTTATGAGATTCAATCAATTAATTGGCTATTCTTCTTTAAGAATAGTGGTGCCCCCGGGGACTTTATTCATTAAAGTTATTTATAATTATCTATGGTAATTCTGATAGCCATAATTAATTGATCGCACCTACACAAGTGGGTGCCCCCCTTAACCATTGTAAATCCCAACATATCTTTAGTGTTTACAGGCTACGTCATTGCACAGAAACCAGGTGAAAGAAACAATCCTTCTGAGTTAGATGAAATTGGATTCCTTGTTTTTTTATAACATAACAGTAACAACTATGAATGTGGCTAACATAACATTATTTTGGATTTACAGTAGAAAAGGCTAACACTGACATCTTATAATGGGGAGGTTATATTGTTTAATCATTCATTTTTCTGTGAGTTTCCTTGGTTGATAGTGTATGTAATTATGTATGTGCCGCTAATGCTAAAACACAGAAACTTAAGAGTTCACTGAACAATTCTGTTTTGTTTTAGTTTGTCTTTCATAATACATTCTACTGAAAGGATATATTTTTCAAAATTTACAAATGGCCGTGTCAGATATAACAAATCCAACTTGAGAATTCCAAAACTTCAGTGTATCCTAGAGTACATATAAACATAGGAAACATCCATCATAGTTATTGCCTACAATGTATTTCAGTGTTCAGACTATTTGTGTGTTTGCAGTGGGTGGGTCAGTAAGTAAGCTATGCAGTGACAGCTTAGTTAAAAACGAAGCGTGCAAATGAAAAGAAATTTAATTACATGCAGATAGGTACTGTCATATAATGTCTATAATATCAAGCTAGCTACATCTATCTATATACAGTATATCTATCAGATCAGATCATCTAATCAATATTTCTTATAATTGTTCATAGGTTTGTGAACTACATCAATTTAAGCACAAGTTCAGTCACCACACTGCTGTTCATTCAATGTGTGTGTACGTGTGTGTGTGTGTGTGTGGGTGGGTGGGTGGGTGGGTGGATATGGGTGTGTGTGTGTGTGTACAGCACATGTAATTGTCTTGAGCAGGATAAAGCCATCTTATATTATTGTTACAGTGTGAGCTTTGAGAGGTCAGTGAATGGCAGAATATATCTTTCCAGCCTGATGCTAAAACGCACAAACAAATTGATTTATACATTTTAAAATGTACCTACAAACATTTAGAAGTACATTTTGGTGACTGTTTAGTGGTATCCAAGACATGTTTTGTGTAAAGTGTTCTGTTTGAAGACACACACATAGATGTGTATTAGCAAAAAATATAGTTTCAGTCGCCCCCTACTTTTTAGTTTGAGCATTCAGATTTGTCATATTGCCTCAGGGCGTCTAGGAAAACAAGGCCTGTTAAGAGACTGTGTCCAGACGGCCTTCTGACTCTGCAGGAAAGCAGATGGTTTTTAATAATGCCCTACTCTCAGCTTTATGCCCCCCAGCTAGCCAGCCACATAAATGCACACACATACATACAATTTCTCTCTCTCACTTTCTCCCTCTCACTCACTCACACACATGCACACACACACACACACACAAACCATTAGTTACTGTTGCCAGGTTTACAGCTTTGCCAAATTTGTAAAAATTCAGTCAAAGATAAAAGTCATAAAGTTGATGTCATGATATTGTGGTCACAAGAAGGTCTGCATTCTATTGAAAAACAACAAACCAAACATTTTAAGAATGCACGTTGACTCTGGAGTTAGATATCTGGCAACCCAAGGACAGAACCAACACCACATCCCGCACAAGCACAGTGCTGTTACTCCCTGCAGTCACAACATGCTGCCAATCATCTGCATCGATGCATGTTATTTGTTGCAAGTAGATAAACAATGGCCACTGGGAAGTGGAAAGCGAGACAGCGTAGTCAGTGTGTTGCATTAGCCTGCCGAGTTAGCAGTCAGTAATGGATGAAATAAAGCAAAAACTTGCAAAATCTCCAATGATTCAGAGAAGGCCATTGCATTGTTGAAACATTATGACCTTGTTGTGACAACAGATAAAACCTCCAACCTTCCTCCACAACTAACTACTCTTGGATGTACAAAGTTCTGTTCTTGATTACAACCGTTTGGACTGTTGTCAAGTTCAGCTGGGAAAGGTGTCAATCGATGGAAATAAGTAAGTACATTGTTTTTAATGACGTATATTGTGCAGTTTTATGGCTGGTTGAAAAATATTTTTGCCGGTACATTTTTTCAGTTTACCAGTCATTGGCATTTTGGACCCTGCTAACCGGTAAGGTAGACAGTTTATTATTTTGAGATGCGATAGTGTTACATGCTTTTAGATGGTGTATTGCTATAAGACCTATGGCTTATTGGCTAGTAGAAGATATATGTATGTATTTTGTGCTAGTGGGCCGCCAAGAGATGTTGGTCTTTTGCCATTGTCAGATTTGTTTTGTTTTATGGTTGAGAAAGCAAGCATATAACTTTGTCTTTGAATGAGACATAGGCCTAAAAAAAAGCCTCACTCTCAGGTCTGGTTCAGGTCACAAATTCAGCAGTACCAGGAAGGTTCAATCAGGTCGGGTCTGAAAGGCGTGGGTACAGGCAGGGTACTGGTCTTTTAGGCCCGTGCAGAGCTCTACCGTTAATTCGGTTAAGTTAGTATTCTTCTTGGAAAGTTGAAGCTAGCAAGCCAAGCATGCTAACATTAGCATTGTTTCCCAATTGACTTCTCTGTGCATGTTATTTCAATACCTGTTGAGTACCATTGACAAGCTCAAACACAGTGATGTCTTCATCCCACATTATAGAAAGAAGGGTGTTAAACTAGCATTAGCTGTCTCTTTATCATGGGTAATGTGGTGAATGGCAAATGATCAGACAGTAAAAACCCAAAGAATCAGGTAACATTTGTCAAAACACAAGTTAAAACAAACAACAAAGAGATGTGACATCTATGCAAAAAATATTTTTTATATCAGTTGAACTTTCAACTGTCAACAAAATTCAACTTAATTTTAGCTAAATTCTAACAGCAGTTTACAGGTCCCTGTATTTGTGCCTCATCAAGAAACATTGGGCGTTTAATTGACAAGTGCAGTTGCAGTTGAACTGGATATGTGTGGCTTTACCTGTCTGCATCAGTTTTCTGAGCTGTCCTCTTCCTGTATGTGCCTTTAGCATTAATCAATAATAAAATGTCCTGCAGCTACCATAAATGAATCTCTACACCAAGGGTCAGCTTCTCTCGCTGTAGTCCAAGGGAAAGGAAATATCCCCAATATCGAGCATGTTAGCAAGAGCATTTGAAAACACCCTGTGCAGATGTGCTGTATGTCGCTGTCATTAGCTGTAGGTGCTGAATCTCAATTGCTGGCAGAGGCCACATTTTTAAGAAAGTCTCATGCTACCATGCAGACCACCTGATATGGTGAAACATTCTCAGATTTACCAGTGCAGTGCTGTTTTAATTAAAAAATGTTTCTTTTTCTGTTGTTTTTTTTTTCACCATAACTCTTTGCCCAGTGTACAGCTGCAGACTTGCACACGGATAGCGGACACGCATGCCCTTCTATACATACTACAATTGGGGGTATATGTATGCAGACAATTTCCACACATGTGCACAAGAAAACATTTTGGCGACAGCAAGAAGAAGAGCTTCTTTGTTATTTGGCTGAAAAACAAGAAAAAGTCAAAAAAGAAAATAGCGTGTGCAACCTCTTAACAAGAATACGGCCAAGGATGGGGAATACAGTACATACTGATACTAAAGGACAGTACCCACCCAAGCCACAGCCTTTTCACCCTGCTGCCATCTGGAAAGAGATACAGATTACAGATACCAGACTACAGAGCAGCATCTTCCTTCAGGCTGTGAGACTACTAAATTCATCCTCAGCACTCCACCATGTAAAATAGTTTTCATTTCTATATCTATATTATATATTATATCTATATATATTATTAAAAAATAATCTCATTATAGAACCCTGTGTTGTAAAATGATCAATTAATCTATAATAAATCTTGTATCTTATATACATACAGTGCACAAACAAGCATCCAGTTTACTTTTGCATAGAAATGCACAGTCGGCGCGCTTGTAATACAGACGGTCAAAGATTTTGGGCTGCATGCAGACTTCCACACAGGGGTCCACATGGACCCTCACAGACCTGGGCAGATTACGAAATATCCATCATGCAGACCCTTGCGGCCATGCCGAAACCATGAATTGGCCTTTACATGTGTCATGTTATGAGACACCATCTTAAGCGGACTAAAGCATAGTTTTGAAGTGTGTGTCAAGTACAAAGGATGTGCGTGAGGGAATCTCAGATTGCAACCTGGAGATGTAGTTTTGGCAGAATGCCATTATGACTGCTGCTTTTATCTTCTTTCATCTGCTAAATCCAATCAATATAGCCTGTGCATTGTTGTGTACACCTAGATTGATCAGTCCAAGGAAATAAGAAATTCTGTAAATTGTTCAAAGAAACTCTCAGCAAGAAACAGAACATGCATACTGCAGATCAACTCATTCCATTTCATAATCTACATTATGTTATGTTTCTTTCTTTTATTTCTTTTCCTATCAGAATAAAAAGGTGAAGCACATTTATTTCTTGTCTACTAACTGCCAAGGCAGTGCACACTGTCTTTGCTACTACTTTATAGTATTAGTAGGGAATTTGAACACAATTTTAGGCTTGGGATGGCAAGTGAATACAATTAAGTACCAGACAGAATGTAACCAGCAGCACTCTGGACACCAAGGACAATATCAAGTAGCCCAATCCCAACAAACACTAAGAACTGAAGGTTAAATTGGAATACAGCTTTGAAAATAGAAACCCTCTGGTATCCCAGCGCACACACTCATTTACATACAGAACCTTGCTTCTGTCTATCTAGTTAGTCTGCCAAATGCTGTCCCAGGCGATAGAGGGCTCCCATGTGTTGATCCTGAAATGCACAAATCCATCAACAGGGCTGCTAGAGAAGGACATTTCAAAATGTTCTTGAAGTGACACCCTTTCCCATTTTAAAACTCTTTGACTAATGTTTCTATTAATTACAATATCTCAATGGGGCGACATTTAGACTTAGGAGGACATGCCGCTCATTCAGGCAAGAGCGATTATGAAAGATTTAAATCAAGGATATATAAGAGAATCCTTCTTTTACAAAATCTGCCTCAAGCTTTTCTGTCCTGAGGGTGTCGTAGTTAAGCTGTGAAACCTTTTATCTGAAAGTGCCTCTAGCTAAAGTAAAAAAAATCAAACTTCTCCCTGAGTGATGTCCCCAAAAGCGTTGGCTTTACGAGTTTGGTCATGGACTGCCAACAAACTGTCATAACCATTTATACAAATGTTTTTTTAGGGCAGACATTTTCATTTTTCATTTTCAAGTCAGAGCAGGAAAAGCACAGGTATAATTAATAACATTAATAATGGCTGCATTTAATTGAGATGTCCTAGTTCCCAGGCCCTGCTACTGTGCATGCTGGTTCACTGGTATTGCTTACTGGAACACTTACATTGAACAGGGATCATCAATGGTATTAGTTACTTGTGCTTTTCCTGCACAGTCAAATGTTTGCTGTGAAATAGGCTTATTGTATGGTGATGAATCAGGGACTGTATCTGTCAAAATTAAACTAAACACAACATAAAGTATTGAAATTCTTTTCTGGACCATCACAACCATTACAGTAGCTTCTGTGCCGCTTGGAATCGATTTTTTACATGTATTGAGCACTACTGCAAAGGTTCTGTCCAACAGCCACAGAGATAAAACTGAAGAGGTCACATACAATAATATCATAGACCATGGCATAATCATTTACCATCTTACAAGTATATTTTGTGACTACAACAGTGACCTTTGGACACCAACTGTGGTCCATCACTTCATGCAGCATTTAATTGCTGCACTAAAAAGAATGCAGTAACCAGAAACTGACCTTACCTTCTACACATCAGTAGAGCTGAAAGGAAAGATTGTTTTACAATTACTTGTCAGTTGAAAATAGACCAGAATTATTTTTTTGTTGATGACAAGTTACATTAATCCAATACAGATAAATGCCACAGCTTAACTTTGAAATCATGTAGCTAATTGTTTGCTGTTATTCTGCATGCACTGGTGATAACACGAAGGTATAAATACATAGTACATGTAATATTGTCTTATTAGAATTTTAACTATGCAAAACTGTGAAATGTTTAGTATCATAATTGCCTCACATTGTTACTTTAACTTCTATATCACATTTGTTTCGTTAAAACAAATTATGCACCGTTAAGGCAACATATGGAACTTTCACCACAGGTTTTAATTGTTGCAAGTTCAGAGATGAATTCAGGTAAGATTGCAGCCATATGGTTCCATGCCAAGATAGGAATTATGAATGACATATCTTCCTTACAGTTCAATTAATTACACTCAATTCAAGTAAGACAAATTCCAAATAATACATTTGTCCACACAAAATATTGCATAAACAAGAGGAGTAAATATGAAATTGCACAAATGGGAAACTGCTGAAATCACTCATGTTGCTTGGTGGCCACTCATGCACGCAGAGATTTCTCTGTCACTAGTGAAATAGCAGACCCCCACACACAAAGCTAGCAAGCAGCACAATAGTGTCATCCTGCACACAGTGATCCCAGCTACCAGAACATCATCTGCATGAGGAAGAACATTGGTGGTATGAGCTGTGAAATAAGTCAACATCATAACCTCAGGTGGTCACCCACTTAAAAAAATGTTGCCCTCACAAGCCAAGATCAAATTGTAAAAAATTAACGGCAGCATTTTAAAGATTGCTGTTGCATATATAACAGTATATGAATAGTCCCGTACAATGCCTGCCTTTTGGTTTTGCCACTCAACTTTAACTTGCTTAGATGTCAGCATAATGTGAGCAAGAGGTATGTGATAATAAATAAATTGTAACTTCCTAGCATTTTCAGTCATTCTTGGGCTAGCAGATTTTTCCTGCCCTGGCAATTCTGCATCTAGCTGGCATTTGGCACAACCTATAGATTCTTTTCTACCTGTATATGCGGCAGTGTTTGTTGTCAGACAGCCAATCACACAAGACAAAGATGAAAAGAGCAGAGAAAAAAGCTACTCTCCGTCCCTGCTCCTGAATTCTCAAAACTCCACTTGACTGCAATGTGGTAGCAGTAGTGCCTGGGTGGCAACAATTGTTGCCTGTCTGAACATGTCTTTCTACATTTTTTTCCAGCTGGAAATGACTGACAACATTCACCACCCACTCTGCACTGTTTCAGCACATAATGATGTGACTGATGTGTGTGGATGAGCAGAGAATGTTGTGTGGTGCCATGCTGTCAATCATGCACATATGAGCTAAACCAAGAATGGGTTGGGCAGTTCTTTGCCTCCAGTTTGTCTGATATTCTGATTAAACACAGAAATAATCTGCTGACCGCTTAACATGTACACATTTCAAAATACCAAATGACGGTCTGATAAATCAAGACTATAAATTTTGCAGCTCAGAGTATACCATATACATTTCATAAATGATGAATTAAAGGTCATTGTATATGAGAATTATCATGCTTGTTAGGTCTGTATGCTAGATGAGGCTAGAGGTGTGATCTGCTTCAGTGTTCAATAGTTACACCTGCAACTAGTTGATGAGCAGTGACAAGAAGGACTTCTTAAACTGCACTTCATTCTGATTTGGAACTTGTACATTTTCAAGTGTATTGGGTACATTTTACAATCTCCCTGAGTAATCAGTAATCAGTAGTCTTATTGTATGTACCAGACCTGTTCCATTGATTCCATTGAATTTTAAACTCATGTAGCATACTTATAATCCTAATATATATATATATAAAAAAAAAATATATATATATATATATATATATATATATATATATGAGCAGAACATAATCATGGAGAAAGTGAACACTCTGTTTAAGTGTTTAATTGGACACATTAAATGTAGAAAGGCATAGTGATATATAATACAGAATTTTTTGTGTGATAAAGATTTGTTATTCTAAATGACTAATGGATACATAACTGACTGCGCCACAGTAAAGATTTATTTATGAAATTAGTGAATGTTTGACAGGCCGGGTGGCTGGAATGAACGGAACGAAATGAGAGGACATGTATTGGAGGAATGATTTGAATACTGAGCTTGAAGGTGTGGTAACAGTGGACTTGATGAAGGCAGCAGACAGGCTGAGAGACAGATACACAGAAATATAAAGAGAGAGATCGGAAACTGAAAAAGAGAAGGAGGAGGGAGAACACTTTAAATCCATCTGCTGTCTGTCGGCTTGTCATTTCTAACCAGCCAACCAGTACCATAGGTGGCTTACGGAGGAGTGTTACATTTTAGCATTCACCAGGCAGTGTCCCTAACCATTACCCAGCACACACACAAACACACACATGCAAACACACACACACAAATTGAATTAGTATGTAACAATTTAAAAGGATTAGTTTCATTAACTTTGGAGTATGCACTGATTCAAATTGCACTAGATGGAAAGTCCATTCCTGACATAAAAATGCCTTACAAAAACAATTTTAAAAAAATCTGCAGCACAAAATGGAAAGATGTGCATCATGTTTTAAGACTGCCATACTGTAGTATAAATGTAAGAGAGCTATTATCTAATTAAAATGAATTACTACATGCAATTGCCCCTTAAACACCTTCATTATACACAGATTTCAACAGAACATTAACATCCGTCATAAATTCTTTCTAAACCTCATAAATCACAAGAGATACAATACTTATGCACAGCGGTTATGTTACTTGTGGTATCAGGTGTCTTGCTATTTATCTTACTTGAATTGCAGTGGCCAGTAGCCATGTGGACAGAGAGACAGTCTGTTAATCAGATCATCTTGGTTCAAGCCCCCTCTGTTGGCAGGTAGAGTCTTGGCTCATGGATGGCCCAAAGGGGGCACAATTTCACTGATTCCTACACCCATAAGTCTCCTGTCTGTTGATATAAGCCATTACTGTGCTGTTCCATGTCCAAGTCAGCATATTGGTGCTGGCAAGAGACTAGTGGAAGTTGCAGCCTGTTGTATTTGTACTATGCTATCTTGTATCTGGGAGCCCCAGTAATGTCAAAGTAAGCATCTTTCCAATCGATGGTGGCAAACCATTTGTCCAGAAGGTCATTTCACTTAACTCCCATGTTTGAGTAAGAAATGGAGGAGAGAGGTCACTGGCATGTCCTTGTAGGGGCGGAAGTACCACCAATCATGCCTCCAATCTTAACAGGGGAGTATGCCAGAAAAAAATTAGAGGGAAGGGATGCCAAAAGTCTGGTGATGGCTTGGACTCGCTTCATTTGGGTCTAGAGACCTTGTGCCACCAGGAGATCCAAAAAAGCAGAAGATGTGGTCTGGCAACAAAATTGGGCCCCTTTCTCATCCATTCACTGAAAATGCTAAACTACTTTAGGTCAGCCTCAGTGTTTATGTTTCGCCACAGTCTTGTAGCAACAGTTGCTAGGAACAAGTAGTGACGATAGGGCAAAGGAGCGGATGAGGGAGTTTAGCTGTCCAGCGATGTGGTACAGCATCTGAATCTCCTTGTGTAACACAAGCATTTTATCATAGGTAGACAAAGCCATAGCAAGGGTGAGGATAGCAGTGTTGAACTCATATTGCTTCCACTGCTGAATAAAGAGAAGTGTCAGGGGTCCTCAACCTTTTGGCTTGGGGGGTGTTACCACAATTAACTCCATGTCAGCCACTAATTCAAGGTAGGCCTATATTTTTAAACAACTACTGAAATAAATGCCTTATTGCTGACATTTATTTCATGCTGGCTTTATTGAAACAAAGGAAACAATTTCTTCAAATTATGGCAGATTTAGTTAATTGAATGATACGGGGGGGGGAATTTTAAAAATCATAAACTCAGATAAAATTAAGTTAATTCAGTTTGATTCAAGTTCAAAAGTATTGGCAAAGCATAAAGACCCCACAAATGCATGTTGATTCAGCTGTATTGCTGTCATCTGTTAATAAAGCATGACATTTGCAACATCAGGTTCACCTGATTCATGGGTTCAGTTAGAGGAGGTTCAATATGAAGATAAGTACTGGCCATCTGTGAGGATACAGAGGTGCATGGTGTCCTCTAAAGTGTTCTAAGCTTCAGCTGTAAGAAAAAGGGAGGGGTAACAGGGTGATGTGAGGGAGCAGAACCTTGGTGCCCTGCCCAACTGGCCAACACAGCTTGAGCGCTGTCTTGTGGAGGCTACAGCCACCTTCTCCATGTGACCTTTAACCAGGTGGCCTCTGAAATGAACTCTCTTTCAAGAAAGGTCTGAAACATAAAATTACAAATACAATATAAATGATAAAACACTAACAGCAAAGAAAACCATGTTGTGTATATAGAAAAGGGGGGGTGGGAATGCAGATGGAGGTCAACTTCCCACTACACAATGTTTTTACAGATTGAAACAGAGTATTTGGAAACTGCATTCTGGTTCCCAAAATTTTCACCTTGTTTTTTTAACTCATTCAATAATTTGCAGGGGTTGTGAATACTGCGACACATTATGCTATATTATTGCTGACCTATTACAGACAATAGCTGATGCAAATTAATGCAAATTTAAACCATATATATATTTAAGACATGCTGCTACCCCAAGGTAATTTCAATGAACACGGATAAGGCAGCAAAAGTATTATTTGCCTTCATAACTAAGGTGTTCCTTTTATCATGAAATTAATGAAAATTAACATTAAGTTGTACATATGGTCAAAACGTATTTCAAAATACTCACTATACTAATAAATTAGAAGTAAGAAGTTAGAACAGCATGAATTATCACTTTATGCAGATGACCCAATTGTGTGACTGACCATGTAATTAAATCCTTGCTGATGAAAGAAATACAAAAATAGAGTTCATTTTCTCCTATTCAAATTATAAATGTTGTGTGATTCATTGTTGTTTTAATGGCAAATTTAACAACAGGCCAAAGGACAATAGTTGAAAATTAGCCTTTTGGCTAACACTGGCACATTTACAGTGATGTTAAACAATGTGCATTGTCCCTGAAAATATTTTTTTAAACGTTTTTTTAAAAGTGTTTAGGTTGTAGTGTACAAAAGAATACCCACACCATTACCATAACATAACATGTAGCAAACCAAGAGAAAATGATAAAATTATATAAAAGGATGGACATACAACATGTAGCCGTGGATGATAATAATGTACACTATACTGAAACACTACAAAAGGATGACAAAAAAACAATTTGCCTTTACAAAACATGACCTGATCTTCACATAACAGATTGTATTTTTAAATAAAAGAATAAAACGGAGTGGAAAAATAGACATAAAGAGAAAACATGGGGGCACAGTGATAATAGGCTATATTAGCCACATCTGCTGGGAAATAGGCCTGCAGAGAGGCTACTTGCTCAGTGAAGTGTAATCTTCAGTGGCCTGGCCCCTGTGACAGCCAGCATAGTGAGTGGTTTGGGTGGAGCCAGTGAGGCCTTATATAAAGCAATGAGTTTCCCTATGGCAGGTAGGGGATACAAATAACACACATACAGCATAAACACAGAGGGAGGGCATCAGACCGTGTAGGAGCCCAGCATGAAAGGTAGATCAGCGGTGATATAGAGAGAAAACTAGATGTTAGAAAGGGGACTGTGGGGAAATTGGCTGGAGGGTGTGAAAGGATGAGAGAGAGAAGACAGAAACTGGGCAGCGATGGTAACTAGAACAGAGCTGTAGATGTGGAAATGCAATGGGAGGAAAAGGGTGGATGGAATGATAAAGAGGATAACTAATGTTATAAAGAGGGAGAGCTGAAGGAATAAAACAAAAAATACAAGGTCACAGAGGAGATGTAAAAGGAATAGATAACAATAGAGAGATGCTGGAAAATTATCACATGCTCTCAAGGGCAAAGCATAATTTTACCCGTTAGTGAAGAACCAAACAATACACCTGTAAATGGTCAAACCAAAGAAGCACAGATCTAAATGGTAGAAGCTGTATGACATGTGTTATATCGACAGAATATTTTTTCACTTTAATAGCTGAAATGTATTTCATTTGACTCCTTGACAAGAACAAGAAAAATATTACCCCCTGTACATTCTAATGTAATCCATGTATAATAAATACAAGGTCTATGGGGTATATATAAAGGTCCCTGCCCCTTGACCTTATATATATTATTATTATAACTAAATGCTATTATAATAAGCACTAGCTTTGACAAACTTAATTTTTCTTAATATAATTTTAAATTATTGTTGACACTGCAACAGATGATTGAACTATATGATGATCTTTGAAGCTGTTGTTTCTGGTGTTATTGTCTTAGTTTGCATTAATTTGAAGGGTGTTAATTGCATTTACATTTTTGCACCCTCATATATGTGAATGAAATGGACAATATTTTAGACACACCTTACAATGAAATTCCGTCAAACGCAATCACACTTCAAATCATAGCATAGAATTGAGTCAGTACACATGAACTAAAGGAGTTGTGTGAGCAAAGACTGGACATTTTACATAAGGTGGTATTTACTGCAGGGCGGTTGCATTGCCTTGATTTCCATTGTATAGGTGTCTCTATATTTCTGGCCAATCATTACTTTCTTCACTGGCTTCATCAATAATGGCCCTCAGAAGAAAATTGCAGCCACACACACACAAACCTGTAAGCACAAATGCAGTCAGTATGCAATCATATCACACATATGCATGACCAGCTCAGCCAACCATTCATCCATGCCACCATGCAGCTATTTTACTTGATGACAGTCATGGCTGAATCCACTTGACCAACTGACTTGACGATTGTATCATTTGTCCTTCAGGTTGTGATTGGGCTGTTTACGAGTTGGTGGTTAGACTTCACCCCCCCTTTTCCACCTCCCATCTTTACGGCCCTGTAGGTAACTGACCTTTAAGAAAGTGTCTGGTGAAATGAAACAGGGAGAGGAATATTGGGAGGCTCAGTAGATGTGCATACCGCCTGGGGAGATGGACAGACCCGTAGACATGGGAAGTAGTGGCACTTGAAAGCAAATGGGAATCGGGATGGAAATAGAGGCACATCAGCAACTGTTGCCTGCAGGGTAGAGAGAAGTTGTTTGGTGTGCACCACTGAGGTGGAAATGTGTGGATGGCCTGGCATGGTGGGTGGGCAATAGCTTTTTTTAAAGGAAAAAATGAGAAGCTTTTTATGGCTGTGGAGATTTGCTGAAATTCCTTGACAGCACTGTAATTGTTTCCTTTCATTAGAAGCTATAGTGATCAGGAAATTAAATAATATGCAGCAATTAGCTTATTTGAGCCATATTTGAAGTGGGACTGTATTCGGCCCACAACACTGTATGTTTATCTAAAGCGGAGGGTAGTATAGTAGGATTCTGTTCAGAACATAACTGATTATCTTTTGGTACTCTTTGGAACTGGATGTGCTATCTGCCAGTTATATCTGCAATATAAATATAAATTCAAAACGTGACTTTCCATTTAAAGAATATACTGTGATACCCAAATGTATCGTAGTGACAAATAGCCCACCAGATATGTTAAAGTAGTGCAGGAAAATTTGCCTAAAAGTCATACACGCAAGTTTTTTGTCAAACCACTCCATCACATATTCATTTATATTATATTTAATTCAGAAATTAGGTAATGTGTTCTCTCAAGCTTGTACAGCAGTTCTCATCCTTTACTGGCAAAGACATTTACAATGCAGTGCTTGTAAACATCTGATTAACACTGCTTGGTCCCCACACAAACAATATAAAAGACGTTTGCATACACAAAAACATCACGTGAATAAGAAATATTCCTTCACAAGGAAGTTGGAGCACAAATAGCAACAAATGTATTTGGTAATAGAAGGTAGAGTATGGAAGGTGACAGCTGAAAAAGCACTCTAAATACACACATGGCCAGATATCCATCAGAGAGGTGTATACATCCACAGCAGCAAGTGACACATGCATTAATACAAACATACATTCTCTGTTTTTCCCATTATCATGTGTAGTATAGTATATATCTCTGTCTATCACTGAAGCACACACTTTTACAGGTACATAATGACAAAGGTGATGACAGAGGAGTTTGAGTAAAGGGGACTTTTTTCCTTGTTGAGGAAATCTGAAGTTGTTATTATTAAATACTAATTTCAGAGCCGTTTGTTTCCATCAGCAACATTACCCTTCATCTCCAAAGGGGTTATTGATTTGGGTCCTAATCTACAAATAAATATATTGTCTGAGTTTATTTTTTCCATGCTGTCAGCAATGTTAAAAGGACACAGCTCATCTGGCTGATGGATGGGAGCAAATGTAGCCCAGGGCCTAAGGGTGGACTGCAAGAGAAATGTACCTTATAACACACACAAACATACACACATAACCGTCACCTCCAGATGGGTCCCCCCTTGTGAGCAGTGTGTAGGATCCAATTATGTGTATGTTTGTGTGAGCGTGCAAGCGTGTGTGTGTGTGTGTGTGTGTGTGTGTGTGTGGGATGGGGTTAGAACAATGTGAATCTTAGCAGTTTATCTTAACAGCTTTTTTTCTGATTGCTTTGGCCTCATTTTCGGTATTAATGTAAAAAAAAACTATTGATGCAAAAGTCGGTTGAAAAGTTTTTGCCTTTGGACACAAAATACTTTAAGAACAAAACACTTTTTAAATCACAAACCAATGTTGTATGTATGTATGTATGTATATCTATTTACTTCAAATGTTTATACTAGACAGATCACAAATCACTTATCACACACCCACACATAGAAGGCTGTACTGTAACAACACAGAGCAGACAATCTTGAGTGTAGGTCAAGTAGTGTTGTGTATTAGTGTAGGTCAAGGCTATGGGTTATTGTTGCCATAAAATAGCCTAATGTACAGTAGTCTTACAATACCACATTGCGATTATTTTATATTGTAAACTGATCTTGTAGTTTGATGTTTGGGGGTCTTTTATTCCATTTTATTTTGGTATTATTATTTTTAATCTGTCTGATTTTATATGCCTCATTGCAGTCCTGAAATGTTTTAATCCTGGTTCAACCATGGAAAGCACTTTGTAACTTTGTTTTGAAAAGTGTTGGAAATGTATTATTATTATTATATTACATGTAAACACAAGCTTTATAGTGAGGTCGATGAAGAAGAGAGAATGAGATGGTCGGTGCTATAAATTAATGCCATAAAGCACAATCATTGAATATGTCACCTCCTTTATCTGCAAAGCTTTTAGTGTCGTTCTTGCATCACAGAGGACACCACTGCATTTATGTTGCCTTGCTAGTGCTAGCTGCAAGTTTGCAGGGTTTTTGATGTAAACCATTTGATCCTCTATAGTGAAAGCTCGTAGTTCTAAGGACAGCAATATCAGTCGCTCAGCTGGTTCAAACCACTGTAGTCTGTTTGGGTGGACAGCACTTCATGACCACAGAATCATGCCAGTAGCAGGGCTTTTAGAATCGTAGCTCTGTGTTTTAGAATGCATAGATGATTAAAAACAAACGAGAATTAAAATTTTTTTTTTAAAAACTTATGGAATTTGATCCCGAAATGAATAAAGACATAAGAGTAATTAGTCAAAATTGTTAACAAAATAGTCATAACTCATAATTGTCTGATAGAACAATTAAATAAATGATAAAGAACATTTGCTGTGACCATGTTTAGCCCTTTCACAGCACCTTCCTCCAGCCACCAGACAGCCAAGTAGCACAGAGAGGTCAAAGCTGAGCAGAAGTCCCTGTGGGAGCTCTCTTGCCCTTCAACCTTTAGGCGCTCATCCCTGATGCTCATTCCCTAGAGGTGTCAGATGAAGACAAACCAAGAGGTGTTGTATGCAAAGGCAAGAAAGGGAGGTGTGGGAAGGGAGGGACAAGGAACTTGAGAAGGTGAAAGAGGACAGAAAGTGCTTTGAATGAGTGTGGTAAAGGAGAGAGTCAAGGAGAGGAAAAGGCAGACTGAGAAGGGAGGAAAGTGTTGCAAGAATCAAGGTATATGGTGTTAAATGGCAGGACAGAAGGGGGGAGGAGAAGTAGTGCTTGAAGAAAGAATACAATGAAGATGAGCCTGCATTAGCAGCACGTCTCAGGCCAATTACTCTGCTGCTACCCCTCTCTTCTGTCTCTCCCCTGCTTTCCTTCTCTCTGTGTCCTCTCCCCTCACTTTCCTCTTCTCTCCCTCTCTCTCACTTTCTCTATCTCTGCTCTAACTATCCATGTGCTGTCAGCAGCAACAGATCCCTAAATGATACCGGTCTGCACTGGCAGGTTTTATCTTCCCTTGCTACAATAGGAAAGAAGGATCTGAGAAAAGATAAGATAGGACCAACCAACAGTGACAATAGCAAATACATAATGGCAAGGCACGTGTTTGATACAGTGCTTCACTGCCATCTAGTGGTGGATAGCTCAGCAGGCGCTCCATCAAAGGATGGTGGTCATTAGTTACAGGCAGTTGCATTACAGCAATGTGATCTAAAAGCACATCTGAAAAGGTGTTTCACAGATGAGTGCAATGAAAGACTTAAGGTCCTGAAATATGTTGTTCACCTGTGCACTGCAGGAGTTGTAGTATATTTGTGTGTGTTGTGTGGCTTTGTGTGTTTTACCATACTTATAAATTGTGCACAAACCTCCTGTTGTGGCAAATTGACTGCTAACTGCTAAAAGCAGCTTGAAACCATCCAACACTCAATTTCATCTAAGCAGAAGGCCAAACAACCAATAAGCCCACAGCCCACCATAAAGGAATTATAATACACTGATGTAGAGTAAGAGTTATTGGTACATTTCTTGTCATAGAGGAATATGTGACAATTTTTCGGGATATAAATTTTAGGTCATATCGCCCAGCCCTACAAAAGCATACCATGCTCAAATTGACAACACTCATAAGAATTTTGGGACGTGAAGATATTTTTTACAGGTATGGTTCAGATTGTTGACAGAAGGCTGTGTGAATTACTCACCAGTCATGATTCTGATGCAGTGACTTTGGCTCAGACATCGAGTCCTGTGGCCGGAGCTCTTGGTGGCGTGTCACACAAAAATGAACAGCTACACACAGGCTTTGCTAACAAAACACTTTAATAATAATAATAAACTTTATTTATGTAGCACCTTTCAAAACACAGTTACCAAGTGCTTTACAATAAAAACAGAATACATTTAAAACAAAGAGAATAAAACAAACTAAAAGCCATAAAAACTAAACACATTATAAAACACAAAGAGAGTAAAATGTCATAAAACATGATGTTATAAAATGAAATCAACGAAAAGCCATTTTAATAAACTATGTTTTTAAAAGTGATTTAAAAGACGAGACAGCCCTGATCTCCTCAGGCAGGTCATTCCACAGTCTTGGAGCCCCTACTGCTAAGGCTCTATCACCGTTGAGTATAAATCTGGACCTAGGAACAACCAGGAATGACGCATCCGAGGATCTTAGGGAGCGGGAAGGGATATAGGGCACTAAAAGATCTGCTAAATAACTTGGGGCTAGGCCTCTCAGGGCTTTGTAAGTAATCAATAATATCTTGAAATCAATTCTAAAAGCAACAGGTAACCAGTGTAAGGAAGCCAGAATCGGTGTGATGTGATCATGTCTTCTTCTTAGTCCGAGTCAAAATCCTGGCAGCAGAGTTTTGGATGAGCTGGAGATGAGAGAGGGATTTTTTACTGATGCCAGAGAGAATTACAGTAATCTAACTGACTAGTTATGAAGACATGAATAACAGTTTCCAGATTTTTGGCAGAAAGAAATGGTCTTATCCTTGAAATGTTTCTGAGATGATGAAAGCGGTATTGAACCATTGATTTACCATGTTTGAGTTATTGAATGGGACAGAGAACTAAGACACACAATCTTGACCTATGATCAATATCTCTGTCTTATCAGCATTCAGCTGTAGGAAATTTAGTGACATCCACTTGTGGCTCTGAGTATCGTGTATGTAAGAATGGAAACTGATATTATGTTTTTCAATTCAATTTTATTTATATAGTGCCAGTTATCTAATTGCACTTTTCCTATAGAGCAGGTCTAGACCATACTCTTTATAATATTATTTACAGAGACCCAACAAATCCCACCATGAGCAAGAATTTGGCAACAGTGGCAAGAAAAAACTTCCTTTAAGAGGCAGAAACCTTGGACAGAACTGCAGCTGCCGTGTTAGGTTTTGAGTGAGAAAGAGAGAGAGAGAGAGAGAGAGAGAGAGAGAGGTTTGGGGGGGAGAAGAGGGAGAAACATTTTTTTAAATAGTAGAATAGTAATTGTAGTGTTAATATTAATAAATTAATAATAATAGGAATGACAGCTATAGGAAAAATAATGTCAGTATTAGTAACAGAGCCAATTACAACAACTGTAGTAGCAGTTGTCGAGCAGGAACATGGTGGCAGCAAGTGGCCTACAACCATAGATCCAGTCTCTGCAGCTCTGGAGGCAGAAATACCTGCTGAAAGCGAAAGAAGGAGAGGAGAGAAACAAGAAAGCACAAAACTACGGGAAAGAGAAGATGTTGAGTTAGTAACATGCAGTAAGGGGACAAAAATGCATACAGATGGAGAGGGAGAGAAGGAGAGAGGAAAGTGGTGCATCATGGGAAGTCTCCCAGCTGTCTAGGCCTATAGCAGCATAACTAAGGGATGGTTCAGGACTCACCCAAGCCAGCCCTAACTATAGGCTTTATCAAAGAGGAAAGTCTTAAGCCTACTCTTGAATGTAGAGATGGTGTCTGCCTCCCGAACCCAAACTGGGATCTGATTCCATTATGTCTACGTATAAGGTGGCTAAAAGGGAACATGTAAATAGAAAAGAGGATTGGACCTGGCACCCGACAGTGAACACCTGTTGCAGCTGACCTGGCATCAGCGATGCCAACATAGAAACGTCTTTTAGGTAGGACCTAAACCATTGCAGAGCAGTGTCACTGATACCCGCCCAGGTTTCAAGACAGTCCAAGATTATCTCATGGTCAATGATGTTGAATGCTGCGCTTAGATCCAGGAGAACAAGAATGGATTTATGGCCAGCATCAGCTGCGAGCAATAAGTCATTTAAAACCTTGAGAAGCGCAGTTACAGTACTATGTTTTTTTCTAAAACCAGATTGGAATTTTTCAAAGATATTAATATCTTGAATAAAAATAAATATCAGCTAGTGTAGATGTAGAGATTTGATTAAATGAGCAGAGGGAGACTTTACAGGGCTTCTCAACTGGAGAATCTGAGGAGTGAACTGTGAGATAAGATGATTTCCACAACCGCTCCACCTTGCGGCATTTTCGCTTCAGCACCCAAATATTTTCATTTATCCAGGGCATCAGGAGGTGACTAGACTTTTTGGTTTTGAAGGGAGCGATTTCATCTAAGATGGAGGAACATGTATTATTAAAATTATTCAGCAGCTCACTTGCAGAGAGCGGTGATCCAGAGAAACTCGAGGGAATGTTGAAGGCAGTATTGAATTTAGCAGCAGAGGATGAGTTAAACATGCTAGATCTAGTTCTGGGGAGAGCAACATCATGTTAAACATAAGGTATTGGTGGTCAGAAATACAGACATCTATACATTTGACATTGGGAATCTTTATACCATGGGATAAGACTAGATCGAGAGTATGACCTTTAGAGTGAGTAGGTCCAGACAGAGAAAAGATTCTATAAGGTTTAAAAACTCCAGGCTCAGGGGGTCATCAGGGCAGCAGACATGGATATTAAAGTCTTCAAGTATTTAATAATCATGTAGAGTTTCGGACAGCAGTTCAGTGAATTCACTGATAAAAGTGGGATTATATCTAGGTCTATATGTTATCAAGCACAGACAAGGAGATTTTCCTTTAATCAGGAAGGGCTTCAAAGGAACTAGATAGCCCCAGATCAATGTTGGTGCATTTGAAGCTTTCTTTAAATAAAAGGGCAACCCCACCATCCCAGCCTGTTAGTCTGGGCTGGTTTAAAAAATAATAACCAGGTGGGCAGACTTCGCGTAGGGAAAATGATCAATTGATGTCAGCCGACATTGTGTGATCATGAAGAGATCTAAATTATTTGAGAGGATAAAATCGTTGCATAAAAAATGTTTTGTTTACAAGTGATCTCACATTAAGAAGGGCTGACTGTAATTGCATGGGCAGAGTTGACATGGGAAACAAAGGAATTGTGATTATATTGGACATACCTGTATTAGAAAATAACTGCTACTGCTCTTCTGCACAGTGGTTTGTCTCCTACCACAAAGCTATCTTATTCAGTTGAGAATAATCTGAATACTGTGAAGGAGTGGTTGAACTGGATAGTAGGCATGGCCAGGTATTGTTTATAAAAGAAAGAAATCTTGCTGTGAGCAAATTTGTTGGGGTGTAGATTATCTCTTTTAAACAAATCTCTCCTATTCCAAAATACATCAAAGTGATCAAGAAAGCTGAAAAAGAGCACAGCCCACCACTGACTAAAACTAAGAAGCTGGCTAAAAGCTACACACCTTTTTCTCAAAGTTGAAATGGATCCAGATTTTACACATTGTTTACCCAGACTTTCAACAGCTATGGCAAGAAGTTTGATATCATGTTGGAGTTTGACTGATTGTTTATACCTGATGTCATTTGTAGTCCAGATTTGAAGTCACACCTTTCGCTGCTCTGAATGGTTGATACATCGCAAGGCACCAGGCTCAAGAAACTCAGATCAAACTGTCAAACTAGGCGGTGCTGATCAAATATGAATCGGTTACTGCATTGCCTATTTCCCATCTAAAATGTTTTCAGAAACACATTTTAGTTTACTGTTTAGCTGTAATTTGAGAAAGTGTGTGACCAGGCTGCCATTTTTTCTTTTTTCTACATGATGCACACTGTCGTGCAGTGCAAATCAATGGACGAGAGACTGATCCTTGTTTGTGAGTTCCCTGAAATATATATACTAACTGTTTTCTAAAGAGTTATCGGGACATAAACAGGAGAGCTTTTGCATGGCAGAGCATCGGCCCAAGACTGGATGTGTTAGGTAACGTTACGTATTGTTTTAACTTAAGCTAGGCTATAAAGTTACGACTATGCTAATTTAGCTTACTTTAGTTATCAACAATAACAGTCTGTGGTTGTGGATGACATCCTCGGCCGTTTGGGCTGGGCAGGACTGGACAGTAGGCCGCCCAAGGGGCTGGCCGGGCACTTCCTTCTCAGAGGAGATGTCCGAGTAGCAGGCGGGGACATATGAAATGTCATCGTCTGGAAGTTCACATTGTGGAGTGAAGAAGTTTGACAGCAGGAGGACACTGTCAACCTCTGGGGATTCAAAATGTTTAAGCCACATAAGCAACAAACAAAACAAAGAGTTTTGACCATCTACAGTAGAATACTTCCATGTATTTCCCATACTTGACAGTCCTTCCAGAACAAGTATTTTGTTTGTTGAAAAGCCAGTATTTTACTATTTTTACACATTTGAACCCAATTGCATATGATTAAAATGAAATAGAGCCACCAGCCTGTGATCCCCTAAGTTACTGCAAAGCTACAACAACACCATGCCATAGATACTGTGTCAGGTTGTCATCTATCTAATAAGGTGTTCAGGGTATAATTGGTGGAGTCATTTACATTCTCTATAGAATAACACTGTAAAAGAACATATGTGGAATTAGGTTGGTAAATAGTGTGTACACAGCTTTTACTTGTTAACTTTTAATTAGGAGATGTTTTGATAAATCTTAAACATGGGGCTAATCTCAAAGGATGTTTTGGTCAGTGGCTCTATTTGCATGCATATGTATGCATGTGTCCAGCAGCTGGGGTTAGTGAAGGTGCAAAGAGTTGGAGACAGATAAAAAATAAAATCACAGGACCACTACAGAAATAATGGGACATCTGGTCCAGACATCTGGAGCCAGAGGACTTTTAGGAGCTTCCCAGCATCATCTCACCTTGTGGGTAAATTAGCAAAGTGAGAAAATATGGCAGGGGTAAACGATGCTGACAATCACACATAGGGAGGACAGCTGAGACAGGTTACTGGGGAATTCATCATTTGGAGGTCTTTTTTGTTTCACATGAACAAAGGGTGATAAAGCATGGACAATGTGGGATTTGAAACAGAGTGTGTGAGAGAGAGAGGTGTTTGAAAGCGGATGGAGGTGGTGACCATCTCATTTCTCTTTGGTAAGAATTGATAATTTTTCTATATTGACCTAATAAATAAAAAAATATGTTTCTAAATAAAGATTGTAAAATGTAATAAATATGAATTACTGTATTAAAATCAGTAATCACATTGATCAGTCCATTCTGTTGATGCAGACAGACAGCATTTACTAATGGCCATTTTCTTGAGACAGACATTTCAGGCAGGCTGTACAATAGATGATTGGCAGTTCTCTTCTTCACACTGACATCAATTTAAATCTTTCCTACACCTGACAGACAGAATGCACTATTCACTGGGCTGCCGCTGGCCTTTACCGATGATATTTATTTTTTTTGGTTTAAAACATTGAAAAAAACATGGCAGCTATTACTGAAATGTCAAATTTGTCATAGATTAGCTTATGAAATTAGGTTCAGAGTAAATTTACAAAATAGGCCATGCAATTGCTGCATCCTGGTTCATTTTATAGCTTTAACACATAGTTGTTCATGAGGCTGTGGAGTTCAGAGAGTCACATCAGAGAGAGAGAGATGGTGTCAGATGTGATATTGATGACAAGCCACCGTGCTTGTCTCTTGTTTCCCCTTGGCTTAATGTAAGGTCACAGTGGAAAGTTGGGACAACAAATGCCACCAAGTCGCTCTGACAGCTTGACCCCTGGGAGAGAAAATACCCTTTTAATCAGATGTCCCTCCTCCCAGGTGCCCCATTCTTTCCCAACCTCCTTTCCTCTTCCTCTCTGCCTTCTTTCTTCTCGTCATGTCCAATTTATCTTTTCTTAACCTTTGCTTTTCTTGATACTGACTCCAGTACCACCAACTACTTTGCCCTCTTTGTTCTCTTTCCCCTTTTACCTCTCTACACACACAAACACATACACATAAAGATACAGAAGCAAACACTTCTCTTCTCTCAGTTTCCTTGGGTTCTCAATCTAATGTCACAAATAGGTAATAAAGATGCCATCAAAAGGACACCAGAGGATCCACATTCTGCCGTCGTCCCATCCCATTCGTAACTCTCCAGAGGGCAGAAAGGACATACATCACCTGGAGAGCCTGCTGGCATAGAATTATGTTGTTTAGTGCAGGCTGTTCCCATGGTGATCCAAATGCATAACACCCATGTGCACAGAGAAAGAACGGGAATCATACTGTGCAAATACAGCTGCCTGCATACCACGGCACAAATGCTAGCCAGTAAGTGCAGAGCATTGAGTAATCTAAAAAATAAAGAAAAATGCATCTTAGAGGGCCCTACTCAGCATGCTAACCACAGAGGAAAGGGGAGAAACTATGCAGGGAGAGAACAGGAAGCACATACTGTATTTATTTCCCTCTGTGCTTCTTCCGACCCCTCCTCAAACAGTCAGATAGGCTCTGCCTATAATGTCTAGTCAGATATGACCTTGAGCAAGACCATTGTCTCCCAGGATCTTCACTCACGCTGTCACATCAGACCACTTCAGTGTTCTCAATAAAAACAACACAACAACAGCATCCCAATGATGTATCACTGCACATCATTGCATTAGCAAACAGCTGGGGCAGGTTTGTCATATCAAATTATTGGAGCTTATGGCTTCAAATGTCTTCCTAGTGAATTCTTTATGATTCAGCCTATATTGTTCTTGTGTCTGGTTTTACTGGAAATTACATTATACAACAATAGTTTCTATAAAACCTTTAACAGACAGGAAAATAAATCCTAAACTAGGCAGATAACAATGCTTATACATGTATTATTAAAAGCCAGCTTTTTGTATAAATGTATTTTAAATAGAAGGGACACATGGACCCTGATTTGTTTAACATTTGCACATAATCATAATGTAATACATATTTAATACAATGCATGACTTGCATGTATTCTGATTCTGTATTTAGCATGTGCACATCTAGTATTGGCCATCCAAAATATCTGAGGAATTGGAGTGATGACCTTTTGTACATGGATGTGCCGGCTTCAGTATGTTGCTTTTAACTGTCAAATTTAGTGCTGTGCCTTCAGGAATTAGCTCACCTCCATGAGTGTGTTTTGGTCACAGCACTTGGCGTGACAGGGCTCTGCTCAAGCTAAGAGGCACACACTCAGTTCTCATCTGTGCCCTTTTGGTATTTGACTGCAACTTTGTGTGAAGAGAGGCTCAATGGGGGTGTGAAACAGTTCAAATTGTAATCATCCAAACAGTATTTTTTTTTAAGTGTGCAATTCCCAGGAAACATTTTTCATAGCTGCACAGCCGTTTCCTATGTAATGGATGCTTGTGGCAAAATGTCCTACTGAGCATGAGGGCGTCACGTGAGCTTCAATCCCAACTTTGGCCTCCAAATCATCGCACAGCACTGTTACTGGGATCTTGATCTGGATCTGTAGGTTGTTCTTTTACAGTCACAAGAAGAGACCTTGAGGTCATATGGAAATCATGTGTGAGTGATAGATGTGCCAACATGTGAGATTGCCAGGGTAAGATGTTAACCCCTGACTTGAATATCTGATGTGTTTGAGAAATGCCTGGGCACAGATCTTCTGACAGTATTTCATGTTGCCCCCAATTTGAACTTTGTGGCTACAGTCACCAAGTGATGGTGGCGAACAGTAACCTCAGATCCGACCTTTAAAACATTGGTTTTAATGTCCATGCAGGAGGGTAGTGGAGAGTAAATGCACATTAATTCAAAATCTGAAATAGCATTTGTGCAGATGCCCCAGGGTGTTTATGCATGGTTTACATGTGTTAGCACATTCTTTCACAATTTCTCTCTTTGGATCTGTAGTTTTGTCCTTCTTTGGATATTTTCACATGAGCACAGAGCAGCCATTAACCCACTATCCTCTCACGCTAGGTGGAGATCAAAAGCAATAAGCCCATCTCTGCACTGGTGTCAGCAAACGTAGAATGGTGCAGGTTACGTGTGGCAGACGAGACAGACCTTGTCAGATAGGTTGGACATAAAATATCTTAATTTCAACAAGCATTTTGTTTGAGTTACATTTATGCAAAAAGAACCTCCACACAAAAGCATCTGCACCTACTAATTACAGGGATACAAGTCAAACACAATGAAAAAACACTTACAGTAGGTTTATATGTAGACATTTGTTTAATGTATTGTATGTTTAAAAGGTAATATAGTCCTCATATTCTTTGATGCATATGGAAATTTGCCAAGAAAGATGTTTGTAGAAGTCAGTATGTTGTTATTGTGCATATTTTCATTTGTTTTTGGGGGTCTTTGATTGTTTTTGTATTTTAGTCATGTTGGTTTTTTTGACCAGAACTCCTTTCAGTTGTTGTCGTCTGCATCAAACCACACTCCATTTTACAGCTACCCGTTTTTACATTTTAATTGGTTTTATTAGTCACTCCTGTGGGAATTTATTCACCTTGTGTGTGTTAGACTCCCTTTCTTCCTGCTGGAATTGAATCCATCATTTCAATGTTCCTGTTCAGTGTGCTTGTGAGGTGTACTTAACAACCAGACCAAGGGCGCAGGTTTGCATATGGACGGTGGAGACATGTCCCTACCAATATTTTAGCGAACTCGTTCGCATTATCTTTGTAGTGAAGTCATATTAGACAATTGCAATGTGTCCTCCCAGAGGCTACATCAAATTATTGGCCGACAGACATGTGACTTTTGCTAAACTGTTGTTTCAGAACAATGGACAGCGCTGAGAGAGAGATAGAGAGATCTGCAAGCCGCTATTGTGTCCCTACCAATGTTGAGACCAAACCTATGCCCTTGCATGAGACTATGTTCTGCGATGATGAACTCAAATGGCCAGAGACAAAAAGAACATCAGACTGAAGGAGGAATCTACAGAAAATCCACTTTAATTAATCTGTAGGGACAAAACTTTCCAAAAAGTTAAAAAGTCCAAACCATGCATTCTGTACAGTACTCTAATGTTTTACAGCCAGACACTTGTTCACACTGGCAAAATGACAACATTAAGAGGAAAAAAGCCAGCATGCAAACTAAAATAATGTAGCTTATGTCACATTTCATGTACATTTTCACACACAAATAAACCCCCAGGTGGTAAACATTTGTGATCACAGAGCAACCAAATCTCAAATAACAGGCAAAAAAAATGTAATACCGTTGTCAACTATATTAGTACTCTTCAAGATTGTTATATATGGTACCTGAAAATTCTGTGCGTTTAATCCTGTTGCTGCAGTACAACTCAGACATGGTATTATCCAACGTTTTAGATCAGAACTTTTAAAAGTTTTTCCTCTGATATCAAAACTCTTTCACAAGATCATATGAACTTGTGTTTATTTTGAGAAAAAGAAAATTATTTATTTTAGGATGAAATTTCCTTCAAATTTACACTGACCTGCAACTGTTGCTAGGAGTTTCTCTATTTCATCTTGTTTTTCTAGAACTGCATCATTGAGACCCAGGGGATCTGTTAATGGCATTCAAATCATTCTACATTAATAATGAACTGTTAGCACACATTTTCATTTTTATTAGATGAACTAAAAAAGCTACATGCTGAAACTGTTAAAATAAGTGCAACAATTACAAAGCAAATTGCTCACTGTCTAATGGTTATCCAGCATCTATTATTGTTGATGGAGTTGTGGTCTCAGTGTCGCCATCAAGGTTTGTGTCTTTCAGGGATGTCTCTCCAATAAGGGCCACTATTCTGTCATTTACAACATGAAAGACACACGTGGTATTGTGCCCAGCACAACATTAAGAATACTATGCATTTTAAAGGAATGTTGTGATGGTGTTTTAGGGGTTTTGTTGACATAAATTAGCCTATTCGTTCACAAGCAGATGGATGTAGAATAAGTGGGATCTAACATTGGTCATTGCGTACAAGTGTGCAAGAATGTTTGATAAATTCCAATTTTCTCGTTTGTGGGAGCAACCTGTATGACCATTCTCCTCTGACCTCTCTCATTAACAATTCACCCACAGAAACATATGGAATTTGTCCGCCATTTTTAACCAGGTAATACTTCATACATAAACCTCATATTAACAATGGATGGGTAACATACACATCTACCCATACATTGTCTTTTTGTCTATAAAATCCTCCCTTTCCTTTTGTACAAATCATAACAGATTGAGATTTCAGCCACTGGAGCAGCATGCAATTAAATTAAATGACTTTAACACAAGATTTGAGCCTTCTTCCTATTACCTTTTGCTGTTCCCCATTTTGCTCTTATTGTCTATAGACCTCCTCAGTAATCCTGCTGCATGATCATAGGGGGGAATTAATCTAATTACTGCCACACAAATATACTCACTGAGGCTTATTCACCCAAATCTGTAGTGTGTGTGTGTGTGTGTGTGTGTGTGTGTGTGTGTGTGTGTGTGTGTGTGTAGGTGTGTAGGTGTTTTTTGCTCATTATTATTGTCACAAACTGGCTCAGGGAATATGACAAGGAGGGAGTCCACACAATGTTCTACTTAAAACAAGAGTAACTTATTAAAACTAAGGTTAACTCAAATGAACAATGGAGTGTAAAGATCAGCAATGTCAACACTGAAACGAGTGCATAGATGTGTGGTTGAAGTGCTTCTGGAGGTATTGCAGGTGCAAACCAAAAGACATTGCTGCAGGGTAGATGTCAGCTATAGGAAGGGCACATGGGCCAACTAATATAGCCCAAGGGCTCAGGTGAGATTAATCAGCTGACGATGCTTCACCATCAACCAATTGTCTACTCACATTATGCACCTGTTATTTTATCTGAGGAGCCATTGTGAGGTTTTTCCTGTCCCTCATGGTAAAAAATACTTTGCAGGGGTTTTATGAAAATATACAGGAATATACTTGAATACTGCAAATTACTGTGTAAATTGAATGTGTTGGATTATACATCTCAAGCTACTTGTGTGTCTTCACAGTGTTCTCACATCTCTTAACAGTAACAGAAACACAGGGGGGGATAACAGTGAATGTGAAGTGTTGCTTGAGAGTAGTTCCAGAGCAAAAATTGATTTTGAATTTTTGAAGCAAAAATTGACATAAGTTTTGAGCTATGAAAGTATAAGAGGTTGCTATACGATTATTTTCCATCAGCAAATCGTACCCTCCTGGAAATTCCATTGTATACCTTAATTGATGTACTCAAAAACCTCAAATTGAGGCTTTGAAATAGTCACACTGTTAGCAGGCAGAAACAAGAACCTGTTTGTGTGCCAATCGATAGAAACTTCATTACTGGGAAGGCTGGCTAGTAATCTCCTTGGCTGCAGCTGTGAGGGGCATACATTCTACCACAGCACCTGTTCACAGTGATATATCCAGCCTGCACCTGCAGAGGCATAAAAGCTACACTCACACCATACTAAGGTTTAACACTCTTGTACTATCCTACCATCTCTTTCTCTGTCTGCCTATAAAATACAAGCTCACAAGGTTTTCATGTTATTTTATACTTTACCCCTATTTCTGTCTCACCCCTCCAGATGAGCTTTGTCACATTTGTGCCAGGACGCATCTTTAGCAGTTGTCAAGAGCAGAAAGGGAGAAAACTGATGAGAGAAAACAGTGGAGAAGGGGAGCAGCAGGGGAAGTGTGAGGAAGGGGAAAAAGGGAGAGCAGTTGAGTATTTTTTCAGTTAATAGAAATAGACCTTTGGGGTTCAGAAATTGTGTAGTATAATATTATGTTAGGACAGCTCCATTTTACACCAAAATTGGTTCCATGATGGCTAGCCACAGAGACATTTTTAAGCAGTTTTCCTTTGTACCCTCTTTGAGAAAATTGGGTTTCCACAGGAAAAATGACAAATCATCTACTTATCAGGAATAAGTACTCTTACAAGTTTTCAACCCTGGACTCAACTCTCACATTTGTACTAATCGAATCCTGCTGAAGAACAAAAGCCAATGAAAATAAAACTGTAGATTTAGTCCCAAATTGCATTTTGGACCCAACTAGAAAAAGGTAAGAAAAGCTTTATGAGTCTGGACCAGTAGTGTGACTGAAACACTACTTGTGTTTTTTTCTTTTATGTCAACTCAGCCAGTAGATGGCAGTGACAGAGCAAGAACATGCATGACTGGCTTTACAGATTAAAGTAAACCAGTACACACTTTACAAAAAGAAAAGTTAATTATATCTCTACAGAGAAAATAGTTGTCCTGGTTATTTACACTCCATCCCATTTTGCAGAACTAATCAAAAATCTACTCTTCTCTCCCCCTGCTTGCTGATAGCTGCTCACACAGTGGGGAATACTGACGTCTGTCCCCTTGAGACTGACGGATGCAGCTGCAGTGTGGCTGACGCATACTAGAGTGCAACGGGCTGGAAAATGTTGTTCCAAGACAGAAATAAAGAAAGAGGACAGGTTATTTATTGTCTTATACCCTCTCGTATGTGCCCATCTTGGTGCTGAAAGTCAATACTGGGACTTTGTCAAGAGAGAATATCTATATGCTAATATTGCCTATTATACATGCAGGTATTGCAAAGTAGGAATAACCATGAAGACTATCTCCCATGACCAACTCTCAGCTCTGAAATAATATATGAGGACTGAACAGTGGTAGTACTCCATTAAACTGAAATCTGTGTTCAATTTGCAGCACTTATTGTTTTGTTTAACACAAGAAATGCAGGTTTGATTAATTAAATGTTATAAAACAAGTCTTTCTGACTGCAGTGTATAGATTTACCAAGAGGCAATTCTACAGACATTTCATTATAACTAACAACACAGCTGTGATGTATATTTCTGGAACTGTATAATACTATAGAAGCAGCGATTCCAGCTGGCTCAGTAACTGCTCATTAACTAACAAAATTTACTGGCTTCTGGTTTTTGGCATTATTAAAATTACTGTCTAAGGAGAATACAACATTGTTTTTAACCATTTGGTTCATTTGTACTGTGTGAATGTCACATACAATATATCTCACATCAGACTTTTAAAATTTAGGGAACAGTGCAACTCCCTAGTATTCTGAAGCATTTACCCAATTACACCGATTGGCCCAAAGGGAGACTGACCAGGGCAGGTCAAACAATGTGACAGATTTTTCATACAGTGTGTTATGGCCCTAAAGGAAACTTCATTAACTAATCAGTATTTCGTGTTGTATTTTTCTTTTTTTATGTTGTTTTAATACGTCAGTTAGTTCAGATACACACAAGATGTTATTTTTGGAAAGCTGCTCCTGCAGATTGGCAGTGTAAAACATGTATTTTCTAATTTTGAAAATGGTAACTTGCCATAAACAAATATAATGTTTGTAATAATAATGTTTTTAATTTTATTTAAAGACAGTGTGGTTAGACTGGTGTTGCACAGATTGTTTTTAATGCTTCTACACAGATTCCAGACTAAAGTTTTTAAGCTACTGTATCTCCTGACACGACACTTTTGTGTGGTCGTATCCATCTTACTTAACAGCCATGGAGCTGTCTCGTAGCTATCAAGCTAGCTTAGCAGGACTTTGATTAAATGAAAAGACCAAGGTTAACAGGACATCTGTCAGGAAATCTGGGCAGAGATTACCCAGCCTCATCTCACACAGACTCAGAGCAGCAAATGATGTAATTAAAACCAATGTATTACTGCTTCTTGGCTTTATTTAACCTTTGTAGTGCTTTTTTGTCTGGCCACCACAATTTTCACATACTGTTATATTTGAGAATTCCCTAAAAAACAAGAAACCATACAAAGTTTAGTTGACATAATGCACTTGACAAGTTGTGCAGCTGTTACAAGAAAATTTGTACAAATTTTGAAGAGGAACTTATAAACTTATATTAAAACTTATTTAAAAACTACTTAGATTTTTCAGACTATTGTATGACTTTTTTTCTTTATAAGATATAGAAATAGTGGGGTAATAGTTTTATAATAAAGAGGTAATCCCATATAATTACCAAAGTAATAACCAGGTAATAGCTTGGTATTAACAATGGGTATATCTAGGTAATAGTAGACTGAAATGTATGTAACAGGGAAATAAGGGGCCAAAAACAAAGGGTAATAATGAGGAGACACGTTTAAAGAAAGCAATGAAGTCCCTCCCCTTCCAATGTCCCCCATGGGACCTTATTTTGTAAAAAATATGTACGGTAGTCAATGGCGAGAAACAAATCATTTTTTGATCCCGTTTGAATTGTGCCATGAATTACACATATGATGTTTGTCAATTTAAATTGACAGTCACAGTGTGCGGTAGGTTGGCTGTCCCTTGTAACATTAGCTTACCTGATGTGTTTTATCTAGTGACTCCAGATCCTTTTATCAGCCGGGAAGCAAAAGAATGAGCAAGTGTGAGTGTGTGTGTAAATCCGGGACTTTATACATCCATATTGTAGCTTCAGCAGTTCTGGGTAGCTTGTGGAGAGAGAAAGACACAACGCCACTTGTGAGACTTTTAGGTGTGTAGTCTTTCTATTTACAAATTTTCACAGTCTTATACTTCAACAGTTTTATGACAAACTACAACTTTCTTGACATGCAAAATCATCTTTTAAATTGACAAACATCCTCTGTGTAATTCATGGCACAATTCAAACGGGATCAAAAAAATATTTGTCTCTCACCACTGACTACCATACATATTTTTTACAAAATAAGGTCCCATCGTGGTCCACCGGAAGGGGAGGGACTCACAGCTTAGCTAACTAACATTAGGTTATTATTGCTCTTTGTTTTACACTAGGTGCTTGGAAGAGCTGCTCACAAGACAGTGTACATCAGTCATTTTCATTTTTGGCATCTCTTCAAAGCACTGAGGATAAAAACGAGCCTCAAACAGACACAGAGGTCACAGTATCAGGTTGACAGACACAAAGCATCACTGTCTTTTGTGTTACAGCTCCTTGTAATGCAACTGCAACAGAGTAAATAATGTTAAGCCAACAATAGCCTGTAACATATAACATGTTTAAAATGGTATGTTGTCCTAGAAGTGCTCTTTTGTGATCCTTGGGCCTGTTTCAACAGATTTCCAACATCCGAATACATTAGTATCCTCACCTGTTCATTTTGACACATTTAACAAATCAAAACAAACAACATACCTGTGACTAATGCAGGAGATTTTGAATGCCCTGTAGGACTCACATTATCTGAAAGTTGCAAGCCAGAGTCTTTTGTGAAATGTGATGTTGCCACTATTTGTTATGTAAGCATTATTATTGCATTATTGTTGAATACAAAGAAACAGTGTCACTTTTGATTACACAATACCAACTCAATGATCAACAATGATCAAACATCACACATATTGTAATACATTTTATTCTTATGGTCTCTTATGTTAATAGATTTAGTCTACAAAAGAAAAGAAATTAAATGCTGTGAGATGCATCACCTTTGAACACCATCTCAAAATATTAATATGCTGTATTTTTATATGTTGCATTTAATGACTATTTTCCATCAGATTAATTGATCTTATGAAGCTAAATACTTAACTAACAATGTTTCTGTTGTGTCATCTAAGGTAACTGCTCTGGACTGACTCCTCACTGATGATCAACAGCTGAACACCTAAGACCCTCTGCACCCCAAGGCAGCTTTCAAATGACTCTCATGTCCCTGTTATGCTGCTTTCCCATGCTCTAAAGCCTCCCACCTACAGTCTGTGTTTACAGAAATATTTCTGAGCTCAGCACATGGTCCAAAAAAACTGGATGCAAGATGGATTTGTAGATGATCCATATTAAAATACTGTAACTATGTCACTGAAATATACTGTATATTATGCAAAGTGCCTTATAAAACTCCTAGGGATTTGGTTTATTTCTATAATCTCATCAAATAACAAAGGAAATGCATGAAGTTTAGGCCCCAGTATTGTCCATCCACCAGACCCTTATGATGAGAAATGACAGCAAAGACCTTACACAGTATGAGACAAAATGAGTGGCTGTGACTGTCTCAGTCTGCCCTTTTCCAGAGAACTTCAATCACTCAATTTCTCTAAGCAGTATGCTTCCAATCCCAGCAAACAGCTGGCTCGGCATTTAGAACACATGGGGATTAGGGGTTTGATTTAGTTAAAGGCTCAATCCAGAATCAGACCATAGCACCACTTATGATGCTCTCTGCTGGCTTTGTTTATATTTTCATGCTTTTTGTATTGATTTCATGCATATACAGCATATATGTAGAAGCTAAACATAAAATTTCACAGTTTGATTATGGTTGCAATGATTGTAAACTGAGGAACGACCTCTTTTTGAAGTCACACAGATAATTCTATCAATCTATCTATAATTTAGAAAATCAAAAGTCAAAGTTCAGGGGTTGTAAGAAACTCATTATATCATTATACATTTGCTTTAATTCATTCTGTACAGTTCGTACATTAAAGTAATCTCTAGGCTGTGGATATTTTACGTTTTGCTTAGTCCCCCGTGTTGTTATAAGCTTGGTTGGTAATCATATGCTTTCACTCTGCCACAGAAACGTGAGTAAGTAAGTAAAGTTAATTTAGTATAGCACCTTTTACAGAGCAAGGTCACAAAGTGCTTCACAACAGTAAAATTATTAAAAATACGACCATAAAAACAGTAAAAGAAACAACAATTAAACATAGGCAATAGCACCATAAGAAACAATAAAAATAATCCAAAAAAATAAAAACATAAGCAACAACAGACCTTAAAAACACACAAGATTACAAATACTAGACATAAGAGAATACAAGGTATGCAGCTGCTTGTGACAACATGGGTGTGTAGAAAGTGCAGGTGCATGTCAATGTGCTTTGATAGCATGCATGAAAAAGGAATGTGTGAAGTAGATTTCCCAGTGGCCATCGGCTCTCATTGGTTAGGATGGGAGACTGATTTGCATATGGTGGGAGTGTCCTGAGCCAGCACTGGGATGAATGACTTGTTCAAGTCAGATAGCAATAAGGCACAGCACTCAGCAGAGGTCTGCGCTGCTCAACGCTCAAAATGCCTAGGTTACTTAAGATGTTACTCTTCCTGCTATAAGTGGAAAGTGCTGGACTAGGACATAAACATGTTCAACAGCAGACACCCCAGCCTTAGCAAAAGAGGAGGAATATGGGTAAGTTTTATGATCATTCACTTTACAGATAGAAACACAACTACAAGTACTTTTTATGATACTGTGAATACTATTTTATATCATCAAGGCAGAGACATGACTAGGCCCCTCTTCCTCTATACTCTTTTTATTCTCATGTCCTTTAAAAAAATCTTGTTCAAATAAGCCTTAAACTCTTAACAAATCTAATTTATGGATTGATTGGCTAAAATGATAATCATAATGGGAGTTAAGTTAATATGATTACAATATGATTATTATGATCACAGTTCAAATTACAGTTCATTGTTGCAGGTGTCTAAAGAGCTCTGCAACTGCTAATATAACTAAATACTAATGTTCACACTAAACAATAATACTTTAGGAATACCTAATTTTGCAAATATCATTCTATTCTGCAACTCTTTTATTAAATTGTATTATCTTTAATTATCTTGTATTACAGGGATTGTGCATCCTCTTGCTTTACACCAGCCCTCTTTCCTGTTTTGCAAATTTCAGCCACGCAAAAGAGCTCATCTATAAGATAAAGGAGGGATTACCCAGGGGGAGCTTCATAGGAGCCATTGGAGTAGACTTAAATTTGGATTTCACTCTTGAACCCCCCTTTTTATTTAGTCTTCCACAAAAGAAGGTCAGTGAACAGTATGTGAAGCTAAATAATACCACCGGGGAGCTTTACACATCTGCTACAGAGATTGACAGGGAGACCCTTTGTCCTGATAACTCGGAGCGACAAGGATGTGTCCTCTCACTGGATGTGTTTCTTTTGCCTCAGCAATACTTTCAGCTCGTCAAAGTTAAGATCTTTATTGAGGATGTGAACGACAACAGGCCAAAGTTCCCTGTGGATGAGATTTGTATGTCTGTCCCAGAAAACACACCCATCAATGCTCGTTATGCGGTGGAGCAGTCTGCAGTTGACCCGGACCTGGGTCTTCACAGAGTGCAGACCTACTGGCTTGTTAATGACTTTGGCATGTTCACACTGGATGTTGAGGAGAACGAGGGAGGTGAGCTGACACCCTTCCTCATTGTGACAGAGGCTTTGGACAGAGAGACCCAAGCTGAATACATTACAGATATCATTGCAGAGGATGGAGGGACCCCTCCTCTACTCGGCGCGGCTACTTTAAAAATTGTCATCACAGATGTGAACGATAACTGCCCCCAATTCACAGAGACACTAATTAATGTCACTCTGCATGGGAATACCACCAAAGGGGCCCATGTGGCACGTCTGCATGCTTTTGACCCTGACTTTGGTGCTAATGCTCAGATCAGCTATACTTACAGTGAACGTGTGCCAAGGGACACCAGGAGATTGTTCCATTTGGACAGAATCACAGGGGTGATCAAGCTGGCAGAGAAATTAGACACTGGAACAGCCACGTTTTACAAACTCACTATTCTGGCTAATGGACCTGGTTGTATCCCTGCTGTTGCCACTGTTACTGTCCATATCATCAAAGTTGTTACAGGACCCCCTGCTATCATACCCCGGTACATTGCACCAGAAAAGGATGGGGTGGTGACAATAAAGGAGTCTGAGCTAGCATTTTCTCCAATAGCTTTTTTTACAATCAAAAACATTGATGTGAACCAAAGGGTGGACTGTCATTTAGATGGGACTGGTCCTTTCAGGCTTGGCCCCTATCAGCTGTTCAAGAACGAATACCTACTAGAGACTACAGAGCCTTTGGACTATGAGAAGACACAGGAGTATGAGCTAATTGTGGTTGCTAATAATACTCGAGAACTTGTCATCAAGACCTTCCTCAAGGTGCAGGTATTGGATGAGAATGATAACGCACCAGTGTTTCAGCAGTCTTTGGTGAAAATATCTGTGGAGGAGAACAATCCGCCAAATACTTTTCTGACCCAGCTCCAAGCCACAGACCAGGACAGCGAAACCCGAGGGGAAGTCATCTACCTCCTTGGAGGTGACGCCCCAGGGATTTTTGTTGTGGATCGCATGACAGGTATCCTGACTGTGACCACATCGCTAGACCGTGAGGAGAAAGAGACATACCGGTTCATAGTGAGAGCAGTGGACCAGGGGACACCCAGGAGAGAGTCGATTGCAACTGTGGTGGTGACCGTGCAAGACCGTAATGACAACAGTCCACGCTTCATCAATAAGGACTTCACGTTTTTTGTGCCAGAGAACTTCCCGGGGTATGGTGAGATTGGGGTCCTCTCTGTGACAGATGCTGATGCTGGGGAAAATGGTTGGGTGGCCCTTTCCATCCTCAACGGCAGCGACATCTTCATGATCGACACAGGCCGAGGGGTGCTAAGGGCCAAGACATCACTGGACCGTGAGCAACAAGGGACATACCAGCTGTGGATTGAGGCCATCGATGGTGGGGAACCTGCGCTTTCCTGTGTTACTATGGTGACCGTGCTGTTGTTGGATGTAAATGACAACCCACCTATTGTCCTCTTTCCTCAGTCCAATCAGTCTTACATGCTAGTACTACCCAATACACTCCCAGGAACATCAATCACAGAGGTCTACGCTGTGGATAAGGATACAGGTATGAATGCTGTGATCGCCTATAGTATCATTAAGAGGAAAGGTGGCGAGCCAGGGTCATTTGCCATTGACCCAGAAACAGGAAATATCACATTAAAGAGGGAGCTCAGCAACCGGGGCCTCTACAGCCTTCTGGTGAAGGTCACTGATCATGGTCAGCCTGAACCGCTTTACTCAACAGTCATGGTTAACTTTTTTGTCAATGAAACAGTGAGCAACGAGAGCTACATCCAGAGTCTGCTGACCAGAGAGGCTGACATTGAGATAGAGGAGAGGCCCTGGTACATTGGCCAGATGACAGAGGGGCCTGAGAGGTATGCGTTGTTCCCCTGTCAACCTGTCCTCATTGCTCTGTCAGTGGCATGTCTGGGGCTGTTCTTCTCAGTTGTTACACTGACATCTTACATATGCTGTAAGAGATTTAAAAAGCACAGAAAGAAAAGATCAGAAGTAGAGATACCTTTAAAAATGAAGAATGACTCAATGCAAGTACTGAACAGAAAGCGCAGGCAAATCTCAAACAACTGATATTCAGTTGTCCACACATCCAAAACCATCATTGTTTACATGAATGTTTACAAAACTCACTGAGAAGTGAGGTTCTTACATGAAGTTGCTCTTTTTGCTTTTGTCATATGATTGTTGTTACTGCAATATATTGTGATTTGACTTATATGCCATGAGTTTCTGTCATTAAAAAGGGCACCCAGTACCATTCTCGATTCTGCTTTTTATAATTTCTATGAACCACCAAAGTAAGAAATAAATTAGTATTGGTGTCAAAGTAACAACAGCTTTATTACAAAGTAATAAGAGCAACTCGTTGAAGATTACTCATTCTAAGGTCCTATGTAAATATTGTACAAAATGTTTTGCAACTTTATATAAAACTTTTGCATTGCATGAAAAGGCACAACAAATGTTTCTTTCTTCATTATTGTTTTGGAAAAATTGCATCTCTTTACACTACCTGTCACAATTACAAATATCATTGATTACACTTGTAAGTTGGATACATCTGGAATCTAAATCTGTTTATTTTTAAAATTACATTTTTAGCTATATTCATAAAGTAAACACACATTTCTAAATTGATTGATACAGAAAATAATGTCAAAATGTATAACTTTATTTAAGGCATTGTAATCCTGTTATATTTGGAGAGCTCACTGTGTGTCAATATAAATCACATTCTATAGTTGTGTTGTATATATGCTTACACACAAATGGCCTGTCAAAGAATTGCGTGTGATGAGCATGACAATTCATTTTTGAAACTGAAAAAAATTGATTGACCAAAAAAAAAATCTTAACTCAATACCCACTTACCAGTTTCTCCAGAGCTTTCAATTGCATCTCACAGTCATCTTAGCTCAGTTGTAATGGAGTGATATGCATTCCATGATATATACAATGATATATGAGTGATATACCATTAGATGAGGTTGAAAGCTCTGGAAAAAAGCTAGTAAGTGGACCTTGAGTTAAGACTTTTCTCATAAAAATGAGAGCCAGGGTTAACCAGATGCCCTACTTTCTGTGAAGGCTCACAGTAGTTACTGACCATGTATGTAAAACCTTTAAATGCCATCTCAGTATAGCAAAAAGTCACATATTTTCACCACACTGAACAATTTGAATTGTGTCCAAACTTCTTTGTCATAAGACTGCCTCAAGTTGCATACATCACCCTTCTTTATACAATCATCCAATTCTCAATGTGTCTGTGAAAACATGTTAAGTGTTTGTGAAAGAAAATCAAAGTAACTATTAAAGATACTTTATTTTTTATAATACACTGGATTTTCTTCTGTATTGATATCATCTATACCTACATATTTTCAAATGTGTGTGTATAAGAACTCTTTGTGATATATATTATGGTTTAAATGTGCAATCCATTCTATCACTCTCAAATTTATTGGCAGGTCGTTTAATGCACATTGTAACACTAGACAACAGCTAAATATAATTTACACATCTTGCTGTTTAAGTTTTATTTATATCGATTACGTTTGAAAGCACAGCAAGAAAATAGGCCTATACTTTGGATTTTACAAAATTGACACACAAAATGGAGATTTTCCATCTGTGATTCAAACTCTACAATTATGTATGTCAATATTCCTCAAATGTGTGATATATGGTCAAAGCCATACTGATTGGGTAACATCACATGAAAAAATATCAATGAGAACCTCTTTCAGTAGTGTATAAATAATTAAGTGCATTATTAGTCAAATTGAGTCATGTTTAGATCGAAGATTAAGTCTGGTGTATAAATGAACTACTGCATTGTAGGTCAGAGTGAGGTGAAATAGTTAAAGATCAAAAGCCTGACAGTCTGTATTGTTGTTGGCATCACCTGCATAGGTCAGAGCTGGTGAGGTAACACCCAGAGTCACACTTAGAATGAAAAATACTGTGCTGACTTGTAGCTACAGCTGCTCCTGTCTGTGAGGATACACATCGAACATGTGAGGATCAAATCAATTTAGTCCAACTAACAACTGTACACTGTACTCCTAGCACAACCACAACTTTGTGAAATGTCACCCAGGAAATTGTGAAAGTGGTTTTGATGCTTTCTCTTTGACCAGATGAACCCGTAGTGCCTTCTGCTTTAAAAAGCTGATATTGCTTTGCCCTATGCCTGTTTGTGTGTTTGCTATGAAAGCTGTGTAGACAGGAAGGCTTAAGGACTCTTTGTATTCCTGTTAACTATGCACACTCCCAAGTGAGGAACTCAGTTGTTATTATATATAATTTGAAACCTGTTCAGGTATGTCTCTTACAAAAAAGGAAACATGCAAACAAACCTGTGCTGAGGATGTATTGACACATCCAGCGTCTCAAGTTATAATTAGCATTTCAGTACGGAAGCATGTACATCATGTAAGCACAGACCACATCAGGAGCTAGAGACAGCTCAGTGTAATCCTCAGTAATCACCTCTGGTCAAACTGTGCATTACACAAATAGGCTGAAAGATGAAAATCATACATATATATGCACACAGTACATACTTATATGTGCACATGTATTTCAAGACACGCAACAACATAGGTGCTATTAATAATTTAGAATTCATGACAGGAAAGGAAATGCAATTCATCTGTCTTATGTGATAGAACAAGTGTAACTGACTTATGGTGCTGATTGTAAAATCGCTCACGCAAATTTCTTGGAAGAACAGTCGCCCATGCAATATGATTAACATCTTGAACAGGTTCAAAGAGGTTCTTACTTTTCTGTCAAGCTGTTTGAGATCAATAGAACAAACTGTGTTTAGCATGTTCGTACCTATAATATGTGTGTTTGTGTATGCTAGCAAAAGAGAGAGAGAGAGAGAGAGAGAGAGAGAGAAAGAAAAAGAGGGATGCCTTTACTAACAAGGGCAGTGAGCAGAAACAAGTTCAATATGTTAGCACAGCTTGCTGTCTTGCCTTATAAAATTCAACTCTGTGTGGAAAAGACACCTTTATTTTAAGTTTACATTAATCATTTCATCTTATTTAATAGTGCTTTTGTCAGGATAAGCATTTGAGGTGTCCCTGACTAAAGGAATTTGAAACAAATTTGTTCTGAAGGTTTGCCCTCATGTAGCAGCTTGATTCAGTCATATAGATGATTAGATGATTTTTTTGGATTAAGATTGTTCGTCCAAAGATCAAAGCATATTTGTGGATATTCTTGCTATGCCTTCACTGTGCAGGAAAGTATCCAGAAAACTTTGTAAAAAGTTGTAAAAGTTTTTTTTTGTGGCTTGTGGGAACAAGTTCAAATGCTGCACCCTTGGCAAGCCAGGTGCTATGTCATGATCAAACCTCCCCATTTATCAAGCAGAATCAATACTGAATCAATACCTTGGTGATGCATTCCATATCTGCTAACAGTAAATAAGTCAGCTGCCCAGGCAATGGCCGTTTGCAGCCAAGTTAAATATTAACATGGTTTCTGCACAATTTTACATTGTTTTTTTTACACTGAGCAAACAATTACATCATATGATTAATTGCAGTAATAACAATGGAGGTTTTATTTCACTGTATCACCTTTCTCTTTCACCCATTCCGACTCTTTCAATTAGTCATTTTCCCTCAGCAAGCTGGGGCAGGAAACACACAACTGTCATGCAAGCCCTTTAGGCCTGTTATGGCTTCAACCCAGCTGTTATGATGATAGAGTATGCTTCTTCCAATAACAAACAATGGTTCTGGTTATTAAAGGGTAAGGTTTGATCATGACATCACACATCTTCTGCACAGTGTGCAGATACTTTTGCATTAAAATTGCAGTAATAATCCTAAATTCAACAATGAAATAATATGCTATTTGTGCTTTTATGAGTTATTTGGGCCCTTTTTTATTTTGTTGGTTACAAATTTCAGCAGCCGCAAATATGGTTACATTTATTAACATTTATTATTAGTATTTTGATACACATAGGGTGGACAAAATAACAGAACTATACCTTCCTATACACCTTCTGTGTTTGTGCAGTGTTCTGTAGTGGTGTGGTCTACAGCAACACCACAAACTACTTGATGAAAAAATACCCATGAATCAACTGTTTTTAACATGACTAAGAGTCTACCTCAGTCTGCCTGTTAGCAGCTCTGTGACAAAGTACTTGAGCTAAATGTTAGCATGAGCATGCTAGCATGCTAACAATGACAGTGTTAACATGCTGATGTTTAGCAAGTATGTTGACAATGTTTACCATTTTAGTTTAGCGTGTTAGCATCATACCATTTGCTACTTCTGCACTAAACACAAAGTACAGCTGAGGATGATGAGAGCATCATTTGTTTTGCAAGTATTTGCTCTTAAGTCTAATGGAAATATGAGAAATGGACATTTTGACCATATGATGGCCTTAGAAGAAAAATCAGGGGATCACCAAAGTTATTACAAATTGTCCTGATGGAAACATAAATGTCTGTACCAAATTTCATGATAATCCATCTAATAGTTGTTGAGATGTTACGCTCATAACCACACGTCAACTAGATTTGACTGCTGAAATTCAAATCTGATGCTTGTGTCAGCAGCCCTAGCAATTTGTTCTGCAGTCAGTAAGTCAGGATCCTACTGTACAGTATCAAATAGCAATTTGATCTATACATTCCTCTATCCAACATGATCCTCCAAATGACCTTTAACCCAAACGTTAATTGTCTTTAATCTTCAAGAGTGTCATTTAGGGTGAAGGGGGTCACCCAGACAGACACTTCACAGCTTTTCTACATGACTGATCACCTCCTGCTGCAGTAATCTTGCTTCGAATTTGGATTGAAACTAATTTCTATTACTTTTTAGATGCTTAGTTAGAAGGCTGTTGTGGATTTGAGTTTCCAGTGGCTTTATCCAATAGATACAATTTTTTTTTAAATTTTCAATTAAATTGGCTTTATTGGCATGACCTTTTGGATCAAACATGTTGCAGTTACATATAAACAATAGAATATAAATAGTACACACAATACAATAAAAGAAATAGTATCTTACATAGAAATATGTCTTGCAGTAACATATTCTCCTGCCAGTTCTACTGTAGTGCTCTACTCTCCCAGAAGGGTCTGAATTAGTCTGTCTCTTGGAAGGGTAAGAAAGTCTGGGATTTTCTGGTTAAATTTGATGAAGAAATCTCTACTTTCTCTGTATTTTGGACAACTTGTGAGAAAATGAATTTCTGTCTCAACTTCTGTTCCACAATGGATACAAATATTTTTTATTCTTTCTAGCCATTCTCTCTTACGGCGACCAGTTTCAATGGTTTATGGTCACTAAGTCTGTATCTAGTTAGGGTTTGTCTTTTTATAGGATGTTCAGTCAAGTATACCATTCAAGTTTATTTACTGACTGTTTTCCACTGCTAGAAATATCTTAGTTCTTATCTTTGTCTATTTGTTTTACTTGTGTATGTGTATATGACTATGATTTCCTCATTTGTTCCAATCCAGGTTTTTTGTCTGGGTTCAGATAGCTCTGCTGTTCTAAGTCTGATCTGTGTCGGTGTGAATCTGAATCTAACTCTATCAAGTGGTTCCAAAATTGGATTGTTTTTTTTTTTATTTAAATTGAGAGCGGCTCTGCTCTGCACCTGTGGTTTGGCCAGTTTCTATGGACTCTCAGTATGTTTTTACAGAAATTTTAAGCCAAATCTTTACTGGGGGATTTAATTTGAATAGGAATTTTCTTATACTGTTATAAGCTCTATGAGCTTTATCTGCCAATGCACATACAGCATTGACAAAATGCCCTGAAGCAGTGATAGTTAGGCCTAGGTATATATACTCCATTGTATGACTCAATGTTGTCTCTCTCAAAATAAATTGATATTTTTTAGTTTGTGATATAGCTTTTTTTTAACATCATAATTTTTGTTTTATCTAGATTTACTCTGATTGCCCAATTTTCAAAGTAATCATGGAGTATGTTCAAATGGCCTTGCATTCCTTGTTCTGTTTGTTATAGCAGCAATAGGTCATCTACATAAAAAAGTCCTAGGGCTGGAGAGTTTTCAAGTAGTTTTGATAATTGGTCAATGTATATGTTGAAAAGTGTTGGGGATGTATTGCAACCTTGATGGACCCCACAACATTGTTTGAAAAATGTTGTTCTTTTTTGTCCAGTTTTTACAGCACACTCATTTTATAGTATTTACATGTAATCAAGTCATATACTTTGTCTCACATACCATTTTCAGAGTAATTTAATACCAAATTTAGTCATTTTAGTGCAGCCATTTTAAGTTTACTGTTGTTAGTGTGTTTTAACATTTCTGTCCTGATACACTCTCTCTCTCAGTTCAATTCAATTCAATGGGGCTTTATTGGCATGGGAATGCAAACTACACGCCATCTTGGACAGTGTCTCCAAACTACACGCCATCTTGGACAGTGTCTCCCACCCGCTCCATGACGTGCTGGTCAAGCAAAGGAGCACCTTCAGCGGAAGACTCATCCCACCAAAAAGCACCACAGAGCGCCACAGGAAGTCATTCCTGCCTGTGGCCATCAAACTATTTAACTCCTCCCTCTAAGGGTTAGTCTGTTTGACACTAGGTCACTAAACTGGACATTGAGCATTACATCTCCGCCATAATTAATAATAATTGTGCAATATTCTGTTTACTACTCCCGTGCAATATTAGTTTTCCCTTGTTAGTTTTTCTTATTTATTGTTACGGATACTATATACCTCAATTACTCTCGACAGTACATGCACCTCTGCTTATTACTATTATTTATTACATAATTAGTGACATTGTATTTTATACTGTACTTCACCATCAACCAGTAAACCCACTTGGTACTCGACACTTAGTTTATCTTATACTTATACCAACATGATACTTAATTTATTTCTGACCTGTTTATAGTGTTTATAGTGTATCATATCGTTTTCTAGTACTTTCTCCTGTGTGCACTGACGTAAAGGCGAGCTACTGTAACAAAGAGTTTCCCTACGGGGATCAATAAAGTATTTCTGATTCTGATTCTGATTCTGATTCTGAAACAGACGTTAACATTGACAAAGCATGTGTGAAATAAAAACATATACACAATTTCTTTCTCTCTCTCTCTCTCTGTCTCTCTCTCTCTCTCTCTCTCTCTCTCTCTCTCTCTCTCTCTCTCTCTCTCTCTCTCTCTCTCTCTCTCTCCAGGAAAGTATCTGAAATTACATTAAATTCTTAATGGTGTAGACAGCAAGTAATTACCATCAGTCAAAGCCTGATCCCATTTCCAGATTGGCTTTATTGTAATGTCCCTGCCTTGAAATCAAACAAATAAAGACACAATGAGAGGCCCAGGTTGGGTTACACAGGTCTGCTGAATAGGAGAGGCTACATTTCCCAAGTTATGACATCAAATACAACCCCCCCCGCACACACACTTTGTTCGCCATCTTCAATAATGCATCTCCATATTCTCCTGCTGAAAATCACTGCCTTTGATCTAAAACATCTTTCATTTGCTGTGATGCAACAAAATATAATCCAATCGCACTCTTTTGATCCTGCTGTGGATTACGTTACTAATTTGCTTTATTCCTCCATCCCTATTTTTCTTTCAGTTTCATCCGGTTTCATCTCAGCAAAACACAGAGGGGCTTCCAGGGAATTAACTGCAGCAATGTATTTCTGAGCAACTTATTTTTTCCCACAACTGCTAACAATTTAATACCATCCTGTTCTACCACTGTATTTATCCACCCATCCCAACCCTAAGGCAGTTCATGTGGACAATGTTGTTTCAATAGTTTCTGTTCCCCTGATAATTATGCTTCAGGATTAGTGTTTGGGACTATGGTACACACTGAAACAAAGATTTTGTGTTGATCATATGGATTCAGTACTGTACTGTTACTTTTAGTATGCAGTAATAGCACAAGCAAACACTTTGGGGGGTTTCTAACTGCTCATTTGTTTATCGTGTAGTGATATACTACCCAGAATGTACTGATTCCAACCTTCGTGCAGACAGTCTTCACTATACAGCAGCTTCCTGGTAAACAGCCAAATCAAGGCCATAATTAAACGTCTTACGTTCTCATTTACAACATATCCATGCAATCATTTACAACATATCCATGCAATCCATGCAAAGGATGCAATCCATGCAAAGGATTTTTTTCAATCTATTGTGGGCCAGCGACATGATGTCACTCAAGTGTTGGTAATGTGCATTTTGTCTTCTTTTTGGACACTTATATGTATTATGTGAAGCAAGATAACCATCATGTATTTAGATCAGTTATATCCAAAGGAATGTTTTTATAACAGTACTGTGCGGAAATTCACAGGGACAATTTCCAAACCAGTAATAAAGGGTGTCATACATGACTCCCCAGATCAAGAGGAATGTTTGCAGGTGTGTGAGTAGTTCCTCTTCCATTTTCAACACTTGACCATTGCGTGAATGTGTGTGTGTTTGTGCAATTGTGTGACTGAGAAAGAAAGTGTGTGAGTAGTTCCTCTTCCATTTTCAACACTTGACCATTGCATGAATGTTGTGGATTACAGAAGCAGCCCAGCCACACCCACCCCCATCACCCTGTGTGACTCTCCTGTGGACACTGTGGAGTCCTTCCTCTTCCTTGGCACCATCATCACCCAGGAACTCCAGAGGGAGCTGAACATCAGCTCCCTCACCAAGAAAGCCCAGCAGAGTAAGAAGGGAGTGAGTGACCTCACGCCACAAAAACAGTTTCTTTATGTCTGCAGCTGGCCTCATGAATAAGGCCCAGGACCCCCTCTGACACTGACTCTCATGCCGACCAAGAACTGGGAAAATGTGCTTTCTAAAGTTACTTGAGGAATGTGATTATGATGATGAAGCAATCTAGAAATCCCTCCTATAAAAGTTGTGCATGCACAATGTGCCTAAATCACCAGAAAGTCAGGCCAGTTACTTTTAGGGCCTGTCCTTCCATACCCTCATCACCAATAAATCTCCCATCAACATGCACAGACACACTCAAAAACTGATGTGGCTGAAAAGAATACCTTTGCCAGTTATAAATGTCAGAACCTTTTCATAAAGTGACATTAAAACAACAGCTTTACTCTCTCCCTGCCTTTAAATGTTCTTCAGCCCAAAATCACAAGTTTATCCCAGAAGGTTTTACCATCTGTACAGCAAATGTCACGTGTCATGTCTATGGTTAGACCTCAGACTGAAAAAGAGAAACTACCAATTCAACTCTAAGTTTATTTTACAAAATTCTATGTGAATAATATTAGAAAGTTAATATGTTGCCAGCCCTAATAAAGCTGGTTGAAATGTGAGTCAACCTGCCATTCCTTGGAGCTACGATGTTCACTTACACCAACTGTGGAACTGGTTTGCTTCCAAAATGATGTACTTTATGCATGCTTGTGGATGCTTGTGTTTAATTGGAGCGGGAAATATATTTCTAAAAGAGAACTTTAACTAACAAGTAGAGAATTTTTAATGAAATAATATTCTCTGGTTAGTTGACTAAAAGGGCAGCTGGAACATCAGTATTTGTGTTTTCAAAGACCACTGACTCCCCCTCCACTTGCTCTTCTTTATTTACCCAACTCTATTTCTCCGTTGGCTCTCTCCAGGCTGATACAGAACAGAGATACATGGACCCTCAAAGAAACGTCAGCAGAACTGATAAAGGGGAACGTAGTGATCATTTTCAGTTGCAGACTGTGATAGGTCATTTCAAAAGCTTCAAGGCCATGTTTTATTTAACTGCAAACTGATGGACATATTTAACAAACTGTACTTTTTGTCTGTTTATTTTCTTTCTTTATTGGTTTGTTGAACTTAATTTGCTCCCTAAAGGTCAGGATTACTGCTTCTTTCTGTTTTTTGATTCAGCAGTTCTTAGGCCATCTCAGATACACTAAAAACTAGCTGTTGCCAGAGTTCCTCAGATGCCCTTTAACAGGACGTGAGGTGGCACAACTGACATAATTTTCAATTCTTATATTTTAATGTAATTTGGTCAATATTTTTTATGTTATAAGAATGCTATAAGAACAACCCGAATACCAGTGGCAGCTCCATTGTGTACAGGAACTCCCACAGGATTATAAGTGTGACTATTAAGGCGGCTCTAATCCTAGTCTACCTGTCATCCAGTTTGATTTCCTGTTTACTCAGTTATTCGTTATGTACTCCTCTCTGACTGTCAAGATTGGAAATGCTTTGTATATTGATGGAATTAGTGATTATGTGTGGGGTGTCTAGTCTTTGTAGTTTTCAAAAATCTTTAGGTCTGTCACCAGCTTTAACAGAGTTGGCATAATGAAAAGGATAAAATATCCTGTAGAAAATCTCAGATCCGTAGAACATATAGGTAATGCCTGTAAATGTAGGTATTTGGAAGAACCTTTCAGACTGTACTTGCTATTCCTATATTATAATTTTAAACATTTCTCCCATAAATGACTTCAGTTTTCTTCATTTTGTGGAAGTCATGCTGTATAAGTATAAAAGGCTTTAAAGGGAGGTGCCCTACATGGTCTGACTGTCTGGCTGTCTGACTGAGCTGTAGCATCAGACTGAGTTAATGAAGTGCCAGATGAGCACTGCTTGTTAATATCAGCCACTCATGCATTCCAGGAAGCCGTTCTTTCTGTCAAGGGGAACTAAGTCTCCTAACCTAATTTGGTGAAGAAAATGTGTAACAGTTTTTCAAGAGAAAAAAAACTGTGTATCATCATCACTCTCATTTGCCCTCTTTGATTGATGCTGATCACTGACCTGCTACCTATCATAATTGAAAAGGCAAGCTGTGTTTGGAGGTGGGTAGAGCAGAGGCACAAACATGTACTCTGTTTGTGTGATGTGTGAATGCATAATTGCTATACACTAAGCTAATCTGACATACTTAAAATCTCGTGCTAATTTTCTAGAATTTCAGGAGGTACAAAGGCAATAAGAGTTGTTAGTAAGATAGAAAATGTACCTAAGAGAAGAAGGCTAACATACATTACAGATTGAATGGCAATGATAATCGGAAAATAAAAAAGAGAGAGCACATTAATCCCTGTGCACCCTGCTTGTGGTTTCTAACCTCACAGTTGTAGGCAAAGAAACTGAGGAAAAAATGCACAAAAATACAGTTAGAGACAAAAAGACAGGCAGAGAGGCAAGGAAGTATGGTGGGAAGGTTGATTAAAGGACAGAATATGAGCATGTGGGCAGAGAGATAAGTGCCCAGGTCGTGGCTCGTTTGGTCTCAGGTTTTTTCTATTAGTAAGGGACAATGCTCATCTGCCAGGGTTCCTGGCCTAGTTCAGTCAACTCCTAAAGTGTTGTCATAAGGGTTTCATCTTTGTTTCTCATTTGAACACAATTAACTGTCAAACAGAAACCTTTCTCAGTGGTTTTACCTTTTTTATTTCTTTTTTTGGGGGGGTAGTTCCTCTCGAATCCCTGAGGTCACAATCAAACTATTGTGTTCTTCTCTGCACAATTACAAGCTCTTTGATTCAGTGGTTTGTGTTCATGCATGTTCAAAATTGGGGCAGCTATTTACTGTTTGGAATCCCAGGGCTGGAAACAAAAATCTGGTTGCAGAGAATTGAGTGCATATTTTTTTCTTCTCTTCAACAACTACAAACTGATTAGTTAGAAGCAGTAGGCATACTGCTTTGTATGCCAAAACATCCACCCGACGTCCTCCCTAACCCCTTTTTTGGCAGTATACAACAAGTTGATGTTACTTGAGACTTGGCTACTGAGAGAGAACAATCATTACTCACACCACCACAAGAGGTGGTTGTCAGGACAACATAAGTATTTATTAAAACTACCAACACAGTTGTTTCTCTTACAGATTACAGTTACAGATGCACCTATCTGTCTTTAAAATGATCTTATTATTAATACTCATATACACCCATCATTTACATTATATTCAAGTGTTATGGTGGCATGTGACTGTTGATGACACTTGTGACATCTGTGATCTGTGTGACGGCCCATCCTCTGGCTTCCCTCTTGTTACAAGCCTGAGCCAAGTTTGTAACAATCTGTATGACTTGCAGTCCTGGACATGGGTAAACATGAATGCAAATGCTGTGGAACAGTCTGTATGGCATTACAGTACATTAATGTAATTTGAATGGATACAGTTTCCATCCTTTGCCACCTAAGAAACTTGAGTATCAACTGAAAAAGACTGGGTAAAAGCGTGCATGCTTTGTGCATATATTGTTTACTGCGTAAAAGTAGATAGTGACTGATGTGAATACAGCATACATAACAAAAGACAAAAGGCATTCACAATAGTATAGGTAGATGCAAACACTTAATTTCAAAAGAACTGCAGGTAATATAAACTTGTTTTACCCCTGAAGGTGGAACACAGTAGGCAGACAGACAACACAACTTAACTGAGATTCATTTCAATATATCATCCTGTTGCAGATCGCTCATAAATAAAACATTCTTATCAACTTTTAGTGCAAAGTATCATGTCATTTTTTACTGGTAACTAAGGGCAATAAGTGAGTACGTGAGTAGCATTGCACTCATTTTCACCTTGTATCTCTGTGTTGGCAATTTTACACATCTCTGATTAGCAAAGAGTGCCAAGTTATTCCTGAGCAGACATGAGCATAAACACATGCAATAGGCCTGAAGGACACCAAACAGCTTTAAGCTTTGCTGTTGTTTTCACAATTGGGTGCTCTGCCAGACTGGATGAGATACTACAGCAAAAAAAAAAAAAAAGAAATCTATGTCAATAGCTCATAAAGCCATTTGGATAGCAGTAATTACTGTTATGCATTTTAAATGTATAGATATTGCCTTGGTATAATTTAACTAAATACTGTCAGTGTTATGGATGAAAAGATGTTAGATCCATCAGTTGCTTTTATTCACCTGTATGTTTTTGTCACACAGGAAATGTCTTTTAGGCCTTAAAAAATATCTGAATATTTTTTATGCCTCTGCCAAAAAATATTTACAGTTGGATCCCATTTTCATCTACAGTATGTGATTCTTGTCTTTAAGAAGTGCTTTACTTTTTCATTAGAAATATTGTAATATTGTAAAATTTTCTATTATTTTGCCCACCAGAGAAACCTTTGCCCTTCACCACATGCTTCATAATAGTACTGTAAAATCCATATAACCAGACACAGGAAGAAATAAATAACCCTCCATAATTTATAAGCCTCTTACGGAAAGAGACGCCTTATGGCTCTCATCATCTCTGCTGATCATGGGTGTGTGGCTGCAATGCAAATCTCTATTGTCCACAGGTTTATCCTGGGATTTAAGGGATTTTAGGTACTTCATTGGACAAATTCAGCTGTGATGAGCACAGATGACACATTGGACCCTAATTTATGACTGAGCCTTTATGCTGGTGAGGTGGTTTTTCAACCCAGCAACCATTAAGTGTTTAGGTGACTCACTTGGGAGGACGAATTAGAGCCAAAAGAATTTTTTAGGTGTCAAAGACTCCAACTTGCCAGCACCATCCACGTGCTGAGACTAAATAAATTGCACAAAGTACAGTTGTGATAGTGTAGTCCCTCATTCGTCCAGGAGTGTTCTATCGTAGTAAAGGTTTCAGTCGTAGTCATCTGGACACTGTTTTCAGAATCAAGACGTTTCGGCTGCCATCCGGAAGTCATGGGAGTTCTCGGACCATTTTTCGAAACAATATATTAATGTAAGGCAAATGCAATACAACAGCCCTCCATTTCTTGCAGGGCTATTGTACTACCCTCCTTCAAGTGTTGACATTTTGAGACTTACATTGTGTTTTTGCATATTAATGCATTATATATTCCATTATATCGGAAGGTGTTTCAAATAGTTTGTCCACCTCATTTACATACAGTGTATGTATGTAGAAGCAAAAATATTCAAAAAACATATTGGAAACATTACACATATAAAAATACCACAAAACCATAAAATAGTGGCTAAAAAGTATAATAGAGTTTAATCAACACCTCTATGACACAATGCCAACAACAATTAATATTTATTACAGGACTGTTACATTAGATTGCATGGCGGTATCTTTCTGGTCACTTAAAGTATCACATCCCTGCTGTCCTCACTGCTTACAGGATCAAATTCAATATTCTGTTAATCATGTACAAAGTTATTTATAATCAAGTCCCAGCTTAGTTTCATGATCTCCAAACTCCATACTGTACAAGTAGGACAAGGCTAACAAAGCTTTTGCAGTTCAGCCTTCAGGATCTGTAACACCCCTGCTAGGTTGGTTTGGTCAGCAATGTGGACCATTTTTAAGTGTCTGAAATCCTATTTGTAAATACAGGCCTTTTATTGATGTCTTGGTGTCTCTTTATTGATTGAAGTATGCCTATGTCATTTATTTTGCTTCATTGACTTGTGAAGCACTTTTGACTCCACAACAGTACAACATACAGTACATAAACTTAACCTCAACATAAATAAAGCTTGATTGATTGATTATTCTCCTTGGATGTATTAAAGAATCCTGAGGCCAAGACACATTGTAATTTAAATAAGAAGGGGCAAGATATCACTACATTGGCACAAAGCTCATAGAACTTGGCTTATTGTTTTTGAGTTGATAAGGGTCACTGCTGCATCCCATAACCTGAATAATTTCAAACCTCTTTAGTATGATTCTGTAAATGTTGTTTTAAACAGCATCCTTCTAAAAATTAAATGTATATCAATTAAAATAATATTCAGATGAAGTGCAGGTCAGGAACTATTTCTAAAAAAGGAGTCAAATAGTCCCCTCGTCCTCTGGGTCAAAAGGAGATCAGTGTTCACAATTCACTACCTCCACAACATACAGTAATCGCCTAATTAGGAGAGTCATGGAACCAGAGGCTGAAGACATAACACAAGGCCTAGTGGCTGTTTTGTCATCTGACCAGCCTGACAGACTGGGATCTTTAAATCTTTTTCTGTTACACAGTAAATATGGCAATTGTTTCATATCTCTTCATATTAGAGTCTAATGTCAAGGACAACTGAGTTACATTAATCATATTGAGCTTATGTTTAAATAAATACCATGAAGTTTTGAGTTGGCCCTGAGCTAAGTTTTTTTGGTGTGTGGCAAGACCTTCCTTCATTTTCTATTCTTTTGCATTGCTGCTAACAAAATTTTACAGCTGTGTAGAAGATTTCTGCTTGTGCCCATTGTTCTTGTTTCTTCTTTCTTTTAATTGATCACAATGTTAATGAAGTAAGAGTATGGGTGGAGAGGGGAATACACCTACCTAACTTTAGACTAAGACTTAAGCTCATAAATCTTTGCAACGATTGATGATTGACCATGCTTTGATGGAAATAAAATGTTTTTGACATTTTCTCATACTTTTTTTCTCATTCATTAACTTCATAAAGAAGTTAAAGAAAAAAATTAATTAATTTTTTTTATGTGGATGTCCAGTCAGTGTTGATGGTAAATTTAGTCAACTGAAGCAATACATTCGAGTTCTTCCTGCATCCAATGATGTCATTTGACATCATTGGAGGCAAGCAAGAACTACAGGTTACTTCAGCTTGGATTTCTAGTCTCTGCCTGCGGTGGGAAAGTTTAGAAGAGGTTATTGTGGTGATATCCACGGTAGAAGTGCAGCTAGACTAGGTTAGTTTTGTTGTTATACGGAAGCTCACTGGGTGAGTGTGGCCGTCAGAAGCACAATGCATCCTAGTACATGTAGGCACTGACAGCACAGCTCAGCCAGCAGTGCCGCTGAGGAGAACTCAGTTCTCTCTGTCAATATAGCACTCACTGAGGAATTTACAACACTGACTGGACATCCACACAAAAAATGCAGAATTTTCCCTTTAAGCCAAATGCATCCTTTCAATAATGCAAAATCTAAATGCAGTGATTACTTTTTGTGTGTTGTTATGGGAGCTTGTCCTCTTGTATATCAATGATACCATTAGCAGGAGAGACAATGAAGTGAAACAATTTTGCTCAGTTTCACAAAGTGCTTAAAAAATTCTTCCTCTTTGAATTTGTAGTTTATTTTCATTGTGTTGTTACATTATGGCGTATTGTCATTATGCAGCAACAAAGAGATAGAAATAGACAAATAGAATTGAAAATCTTCCTTTAATACCAACAGCATTTACAAATGTACAATTAAATACCTAATTTTAAGAACAGCTGGTTAACATCTTGCCATCTTGCTGTAGGGGTAATCACTTCATTGGGGTCATCAGGTGGGCACCCTTCTTCACTGGTGTTAGGCCCATGACACCTCCAGAGGGCTCAACAGCAACACCTGGCACCCCAGGTCTCTTCAACCATAGCCAGTTGCTGCTACACTCGGCAGCCTCTGATAATGACCTGGTAGCTTGCCGAAGGGCCCGCCCTCAAACTCCCATCTCTTTCAGGAGCCTGGTGGTTGGTTTTGGCCACAAAACCTCTGCAACCCACCTCCACTGGTAGCACTCATGCTCTCCAGCCCCGCTGCCCTGCTTCATATGCTATGTGTGCATATTTCAACCTTTTCCATTCATATGCTTCACCCACTGAAGCCTCCCAAGGCACAGTAAGCTACACAATGCACAGGGAGCTCTGTGAGGGAGATTACAGGTCTGGCCTGAGATTTGTTGTCATAATCTCTGACAGAAAGATGAGCTTCTGGTCTAGATCTATCTGCATCTTCCAGTCACAGGTTGTGTCAAGCAGGACTATGGACAGGACTATGGACAGCATAACCAGCTCTATTAGCAACAGATGATGTGAGCAGCAACCTGGCCAAAGTGTTACGCCGAGACATGGGTGGATAGATGCACACAGATAGCATCACTACAGTTGTTTACGCCTGCAGATACAGTTTTATCCTGTAATAACTGGCTTCACAGCCCACTTTAGTAAAAGAGAAAATACTTGACTACCACAGTATGAGTAGTTTTGTTTGAAAATGCATAGGTTCAGTGACATAATGAAAATATGACACTGCAGGTCTTGTTTGTAAGTGGCAATACTAGCTGGATGCAACAGTTCTTCATGTGGTGTGTAGCCATTAGGTGGAGCTGGACAGGGTCCATAAAAGTGACTGAGAGGTACTTTACTCCATGTTTGTTCTGCTGCGTAGACCCATATGTGGTAATGGTAAAGATCAATATCCAGCTGTTGATTCATTATTCACCCTTAGTCCATACTGTCTTTGGTTAAGCTAACTGGCCCCATTTGACCATTATATTGTCATGTGTTATGAGTAACACAAGGGGTGCTTGGCAACAAATGTTGGCAGGATGTTTGAAGAATGGCTCTTGTAGGTCATGGTCTGCTGCACACTGAAAACAGCCATTACCACTGACAAGCAGCACCTATCTTGCTCATTAAGTGTTGAGCTTCTCAACTGCAGTTCAAGCAATAACACTGATGTTTGAGACTTGGCCAATTCTTTTTTATTTTTTTTATAAGGATGGTTGCATGAATGTGTCAGCTAAATTGATCAAATGAGCAGTATTACCGGTCACAAAAAAGTAATAATATTTGGTACCAGTGGTTTAAGAAAAGCAACTAGAATTTCAGATGGCTTTTCCCACTGATCATTCAACAACAACAGTGAGTAAATAGGCATTCCGCAGTGAAAAGCATGGCATTATGTAGAGTATATATTACCTGCATACAACAACCAAAAAAAATCCAAATTTTCCATAGCTTATAAACACAAAGTCTAGCATGCCTAAAATTTAGATCCAATATACCACCCCACTCTGTTTCAAGCAACAGGGTGGTAGATCATATGCAAAGGCTGGAAGTGTCTTTTCCAACACTATGGCTGTTAAAATTTCACCCATATGAGTAAGTGTTTTGCAATACAAATTACATTTGCCTAGAGATCTCAACAAAGCATACACATGAAGGCATCTGTTTTGCATGTTAGTGGTGTAGCCATCTACCAGATGGTGGTTTGACTTTAAATTCTTTGATTCACATGCAAACAACAACCCTAAGCCTTCCACAACTGAGAAAAAAAGAATAACCAGAGACAACCAACAGACAATTCTAGAGACTGGAACCCCTTCAATATCCTGTGTTGACAGTTTCCTGGGATTTTAATCTTTTCATGAGTAGTTAAAGCTGCCATTTCCTTCTTTTGTGTTTTCTTTGTACAAGGCAACCAAGCACTGGAATTAAGGGAGTTTTGGTTTCAAATCTGACTTTTTGAGGAGAAAAGGTCTGATGTTATTATATGGCTAAAATGCACATATGTAGCTGCCTATTTCAAGGATCATATTCTCTTTACTCACTGCATATTTTCTTTTTAAATAGAAACAATCAGACTTGCTGTTCTTCCATTCACTCAAGGTGTAACATTTCTCATCGCAAAACATAACATATGCAGAGTCTTTGAATTAACCTGTAATTTCACTAGCTGATACATCCAATACAAAAGCCCTTTCTTATAAAGGTAGTGCACTAAATCCTGCTGCGCCCCGTCTCTTTGTTTCACCAGGTACTAAATATGCTAGCAAGGAAATTCGCTCTCTGCCCAGTCAAGTTCATGTAACCTCCTTTCAGGTCTCCTTTTTCCCCATCTACAAGGGAAGAAAGGATTGGGTTGTTGAGGCCGATGTTGAAATTATGTAAGAAAGGACACTTTTAACAGAATCACAGGGTTCAGATGTCACTGCCACAAAGGTACCATGGTGGAGAGATGGAGGGTGAGGGGTCAGGTAAGCAGAATGATAATGGATAACAGCTGTGAATGGGGATACGAGGAGAGGCAAGCAGGTGGGAACTGAAGGGGTAGAGCAAAGGGGATGTTAATGTGGGAAAGAAGGTTGTTCCCTCTTGAGGCGATAAAAGCATTCCTCCTGTTGCTGAAGGTTATCGGGTTGCAGGTTGAGAGAAGCCTGGAAAAGGAAATGCAGAAACGAGCAAGCTCGTTTTCAATGCTTCAATAACAATACTTTTTAAATATGTTAGTGGCATGGCTCTCTGGATGTCAGTCGGTCAGTTGGTTGGTGCACAACTTCGGTCCAGACTGAACTACCTCAACAACTATTGGATGGACTGCCATGAAATTTGGTAGACATTCATGTCCCCCTCAAACTGGCTTTTCATCCAACCTTATCAGGTCAAATTTTCAACTGTCCATATCTACATAGTTGCAAAACTAATGTCATTCTCAGCCTCTGCTGTACTTTGTGTTTTGTGCTAATTAGCTAAAGTATCTTACTGTAGATCAAAATAAAACATCTACTTACCATATTCATGCATACAGGACAACTGAACGGTCTCGGATTTCAGTAACCTTGGATATAGAAAATGGATGTATGCATGCACTTGTTAGACATCTTTCAAGTTTCGTAGGTAAATATAATCATAATGGGCAAAGTGGCAAATGACTATAAATAAAAAGAAAAAATAATTGCATAACTTTACCATTAACCACTTTCATGTGTTGGGATGTTGAAATGCTGCATGGTAGGCTGGTCATAATCTCTTTAGTGCTCATGACCTTAGGGTATTTGTGGTAGTGTATTTGTGGGGTACACTCTGGACAGGTCTGATGTCTGTTACACGGCTAAAATAAGGAGGGACACACTCACATTATTCTACAGTCACCAGATGCCTTTGGACTACAGGAAGAATATGCTTGTCGGATTTGAACCCAGGAACTTTTTGCTGTGAGGTGACAGTGCTAACGACTGAGCAATTGTGCCACCCTCTCATAATCCAATATAAATTAAAATACAATCAAACTGAAGCTGACTGTACTGAAAACCTGTCAAGCCCAAACATTAAAACATGAGTTGCTGCCCCAATACATTTCACTCCCACTAAATCCTTTCATGTAAAATCCAATCATAATCTAAGATTGTTTGTAGAATACTGGATAATTGAGATTATACCTAACCCTAGAGGGTCTATCTGTCACAGAAAAAACATGCACAGTAATTGAAGCTTTAGACTTACTCTGATCACTGCATCAACAAGATTGCATCAACTGTGCAGTTACATAAACATGAAAAACAAGATGTAATCTAATCTGTCATGCCAGCTTTCATACTCTTTCACTTTCTTTGGTCTAACAGGTTCTTTATAAAAGGAACAAAACAGCATGTCACACTAACATTACACTTACATTAGATAACTTGTTCAGTGTTAATTGTGGCTTCATAAATATCATAACCCACACAATGAGTATCCACTCACATCTTTAAAACTGTTTTAGATAGGTTTTCCTCAGAAACCCACTGCAATAGCATTTTAACAATGCTAATACACAGTAAATGCTTATTATTCATTTACTTACATAACTTGTTCCAAGCCCCCTGTTTAAGTCTTACTGTTGTTACCAAGCTACATGAGGCTTTTCTATTTGATAAAAATCAGTACACTTGTCAAGTAATAACAGTGACAAAAAACTGACCCTATAATCCACAGCATCAAGATTTGCACATATATAAACCTTATATTTATTGAGTCTAATGACTAAGTGACCACAGGGCTTCTGCCTAATATTTGTCTTGCCTGACATTTCACAGAGCCAAGAGAAAACTATTCAATATGAAATGGGCTTTATTACGCTACCAAAATATCACTGTAAAATAATCCTTTATGATTATATGGCCAGTGTGTCATGTTCAGTTCCCAAGAACACTTTCAAGAGCTACACTTTCAGTTCCTTCCTAACAGGTAGGTTTCCATATTACCAGCCGTTAATTATTCATCTATGCTTGCTTGGCATCTCAGTTGGAAAATAAAGCAAATCCTTTGGACCAATGATACAGAATAGCACGGTGACCTCTCTGCTGAACCCTTGTGCATTGTCCATTTGTCTCCTACTGTTGGTACGAGTGAAATTGGAGCCAAGGTGGACATTATTTCTTGATGTGTAAAACCTGTCTCTCACACAGCACAAGTCCATAAACAGCCAGCTCAGTGGTGTGTGTGCAGTGCTTGGTGAGCTAGGTACAGTCCCTTTTGTAATGTGCAAAATGATATCTCTGCAATGTAACCGTCTCTATTACAGGGGGGGAAGAGATTGTCTTACCCTTTGGATTTGCTTCACAGAACAAGACAAATGAGCTTGAGCTGCTTGCTATGGATTCGTAGTGCCTATGCCTATCCACAAGGAAAAATGACAGAGGTATGCTATAAGACAAGTAGCAAATTTGGTAGAGCAGGTTTTATAACATTACCATGTCAATGTCAGTTAAGATTAACTCTGATTAACTTAGTGATAAACTTTAAACTGATAATGATAACTACTGTCATGAGATTAAAAATAAAACCAAGGACCCCTGAGAGGTTTCTATTTCCGCTCTGAATTAGTTTATTCATTTGAATTGGAAAATTAAAAATTAAAAACACATTAAAACAACAAATCCGCTACATACTATATTAATTGTTTATTTTAATGCATCCATTTAACAAATCTTCACAACATATATACAACAGATATGTCCTTAAAGAAATCAACAGTTGCAATGTCAGTTTTTATTTTATTTTTGCATTATGTCCAAGCCCTTTGAAAAGTTCTGTATGTCCTGACGATGTGGACTTAAAAATTCAGGAAGCACTCTGGATTGTTGCAGAAAGTGACATAATCTCTGTCATGAAAGGATGTGGGACAAGCACACAGAGGGATGGAGGAAAAGAAAATTACTAAATAAATTTTACAAAATTAACCATGTTTGCATTTTGATGGAATCTGGGCATCTTATAACATCACAACTGCTCCAGACCTTGTGAAACAGTTTTTACATGCATTACAACAGCACAAGCAATGAAAGTTGAAATGATATAAAATCCATTTCCACATAAAAATGAGAGCATAAGAGTGTTTTAGCTGTGGTTGGCAACAGTTTCTATTAGATAAGGTTACAGAAATGCCTACAAATGACTTTTGCACAGTCAATACTTTAACGTTTATTATTATATAATTCAAGACTCCCACTACAATGAAAAGAGGGATGTTATTAATACAAAATTTCCATATAAAAATAGGAACATTGTTTACACACTGTACACACGCACTGATGTTTGAAGTTTAATTATTAATGGAAAAAAATCCAATTGCATATTTATTTACCTGCGAGTGTAAACGCAGACACATCAATCTCGTGCCCTGGGTGGCTGGTAATACTGCTGTGTGGGTCTCGTGCGTCTAGGCTGTCCATCTCCCCCACGGCGAAACTCTAGTGAACTGTCGTAGTAACCATCATCTTCCTCCTGCCATTGCACATTTGATATGGTTGTGATGTTACTGTGGGTAATCAGATTAGATGTCATTCATATTTCATCACCTTTCATCAACTCACTTGAATACAGTTTAATTAGATGATTCCACTTAGTACTGACCAACAATTCTGACAACATTCTTATCTTAATAATGATTAATGATAAATTATATTATTAATGTTTTCTTTCTCCTTACCAGTACATCAGCAGTAACAGGTTTGATGTTATGCAGCAGGACCTCTTCGCAGTTTCCATAATCACTAAATACAACCACAGCCGTGGAGCCTGATGGATGCACAGCATCTATTCTGGCATGGTAGAACTTCACGCGTGCACACACACAACCACAGACAGAAACAAACAGAAATCTGATTATTTTAATACAAACATTTCCACATCAAGACGAGACAGCTTTATGTCAATTAATTACAACATGACAAACAAATCTAAGACAATGTCAACACTGTGACTGCGATTAGTCACAATAGTACAAATTATTGTTTGACGTCATTTAACATGTTAAGTGTCAAATAAGCTGTCAGGCAAAGAAAAAATATATTTGACTGTTCTAGAATCCCATAATGTCTGTCAGTGAATTGTCACTAACAGATTTAGTTGTTAATATTGTCACAAATTTGGGTCCCAATTTGTAGTAGTTACGGTAGACAGTTTACATATGAGCTCGTTTGTCTATGTATGTTATTGTTTTTTATTTCAGTGTACTTTCTCTAATGTGACACGCAGTAAGTTTAATGCAAACATATTTCAACAATCAGCTATTGTGCTACTATGTTACTAGTCGAGGAATGACATACCTTGCCGTCTTCCCAGTACAGTGCCAGGCACTGGTCTCCAGGTTTCCAAGCCTGTTCCACAAAATGAATTTTCTCTGGTCCTCGAAGACCTTGACCTTTGCCTTGTCCTGACCTTCTTTTAGGTCCTGGGTTATTAGAAATGTTTTTCTTGGAGGGCGGCTCCTTGTTGGGGGGACACGATGAGTTTGTTGGCTTGATTGGCCCAGTTCTTTTGTGTTCCATATCTCCATTTTGGAAATGAGAAGGATCCCCTTTCATGTTTCGACAATCCCGTGATAACCCCACTTCTTGGGACGTCCCTGAGCTTCCTCCCCTGAAGTTAAAGTTTGGTGGCCCACTATCCCTTTGTCGGTCAAGGTGGTCTGCGTTTGGCAGGTCAGTCTTCCCTTTCCTCCTGCTGTTGTTGGGTTCTTCAGTTCTGTCTGTACGTTTATTATTTCCTTTTCCATCCAGCTCACTGACAGCAGAATGAGTCAGTTTAGATGTGGGTACATTGTCTTTTACCCCTCTCCTTTGAGATGGTCCAGCCATGTTCCCACCACCACCACCACCACCACCATCTCCATTTCTGGATCGTTGGTGGTAAGATCCACTAAACTCCATCTGCTGCTGGGGTTCTTTTGAACGTGTGAAAGTAGTTGTAAAGGATGAAGGAAAAACCTGCTCATCTCGCATCTCCCTCCTGTCATTTTGCGATCTGTCTGATGTGCCTCGTGACCATCTCTCCTGGCTCTTCCACTGCTGGGCTTGAGCTGATGTTTGGGAGGTTGCACAGTTAGAGTGAGGCTCCTGACCAGGTTTGGGAAAATCAGTGTCCTTGTGGAAGCGAGGTGGTCTGTCATGCCTCTGTTGCCTATGGTCATTATGAGAAGAGAACTTGGTCTGAGATGTGTCTTTGGAGTAATAGTCTGAGTTGGAGAAATTCGCTTTACTCTCATGATGTCTCTGAGGTGCCTGGCTCTTTGGCTCTGAGAAAACAAAGCAAAAAAAGAGCAGTGTAAAGCAGTGTAAAAATAATGGGATAAATAATAGAAGGAATATTGACAAGACCACATTACAAAGTGCCACACACTGTTATTCAAATAAGATTAAATATCCCTAAAACACTAAACAAAAGCATGAAGGGAAAAGTAGTAAATAAATGACCAAAATATCATTAATGGAATCACCAAACCATATCATCCGTGGTGTAACACAATCAAATATCTAAATATACAGCATATAAAAAGTGTGTTCATGCCCACTTTCAACTACAGCCCAGTGCTGCATTGGTAATCCACACCAGCACAGATTTCAGGCATTTAGAGAACATGTCTTAATTCCCCTCAGCTCATGATAGCAAGAAAGCCATCTGTCTGAATCTAATCGTAACTCTGTCCATGTTGACGTACTGTTATTAAATACTACATTCGTACCAAAGAACTGGCTTGAAAAAGCATACAAACATCACCCTAATTTAAAATCATGAAATGTGTTTAATTCTAAAATAAATCAAGTAGAAAGTTAAAGCATGATGGTTATGGACCTGGGAGAGGTACCAAGGCAGTTTAGAATGGAATTCGGACCAGTTCACCCACCATCAATGGAAAAAACTCCCATCTTGGATTCCAGAAAGTCAAACAGAGTGCTTGGTCCAGATGGCCTTCCCCCTGGTCCCTCCTCCTCATCTTCATTTCTGGACCTGCCTCTTCCCCTTCCTCTGGCTGAGAACCCAAAAATAAGATTATGTAGATCCAATTAAGAACAGCTTAGATCAATGAAACTGGATGTTTGAATGTGTGCACCTTCTAGCCCTGGGTGTCTGCATTTAAAGTATGTGTGACATGGCTGTGTGTTTGGGTGTGTCCATATATATGTGTGTGTGTGTTTGCGTGTCTTGTGTTCTTTTTAAAACGTTAACCCAACTGAATCAGATATTTCACTTGTGAGTAGTAATATAGGAAAAAAAGCTTTAAAAACAGTCCCTTCTCACAGTTGCTGTACCACATGATGAAACGATTTTTTTTTTAGAAATGGGACAGTTCACCCCGAAATCAAAAACACGTATTTTTCCTCTTACCTGTAGTGCTATTTATCCATTTATTTTGGCTTCAGTTGCCGAGTTTTGAAGATATTGGCCGTAGAGATATCTGCATTTTTTGAATATAATTAACTATATGGCAATCGGCTTGCTGTGCTCGAAGCGCCAAAAAAATACATTGAAAAACTCAACAGCAATGTCTCTTTCCAGAAATCATGACCAGGGTCAGTTTCTGAGATGTAGGTAGCCCAAGTGTATAACTGAATTATCCTGATTGTTTTCACATATTTAGATATATATTTTTATATGTCCAAAAAATACAGAGCCATAAGAGTATATAAAAAGCAGTAATAATCCCAGAAAAAAACTTGACGTTGCTTCAAACTCCTCATATCTTGACATTTTCAGTGTGCATTCTTCTGGGGGAAAGTAAGGAGCACGAGTTATTATGAAAAAATTCTGCTTGAGTTGCCAAACACGCCCTGTTTATGCTAATGCGCACAAACTTCAATTAAGTTGACACCGAATTAACTAACCAATATCTTATTCACTGTTTTAGTACCATTTAACACCAATCTAGACATTGATAGCCGAAAGAGACATTGCTGTTAAGTTTTTCAAATGTATTTTTTGGCGCTTTGAGCACCACAAGCAAAGTGCCATCTAGTTCTATAATATTCAAATATAATATTCAAAAAAGGCAGATATCTCCAAAACTCACCAACTCACACCAAAACAATCCAGCTGGATAAATAGCACTACAGATAAGAGGAAAAATATGTGTTTTTGATTTCGGGGTGAACTGTCCCTTTACAGGGGCAATATGTAAGAATTGAGACTACTCTCCACCTGTCGAATTCATACAAAACAATAGGGGGCAGCATATCACATATCAGGTCATAACTGCTGCTAACTGCTCTTAGCTAGTTAGCTCAGTTAGCTGTGCAGCTAACTTAGCGGTCCCAATAGCTGACTGAGCACCAGAACCGGAGTCGGGTGAGCGGGCAACGGAAACAGGATCAGCAGCCTCCCAGTGAAAACAGCCAGACCGGGACCTAAAACAGCCTCCAAGACCGATGGAGGCCAGTTTGACGACAGTGAATACAACTGTACCGAGGTAATTTAAGCGGCTCCGACCAGGACTGACTCCGGGGCCCACGGTGGGTGGGTGGGTTCAGGCGTAGAACCAGAATATTTTTCCCATCTAATTCGGTCGATTAAGGATTTATTTCGACCAAACCACCAAAGTTGGTGATTGTTGGAACAGTTTTAAGACTAACCAAGACGGTTTTGGTGAGTTTTATTTTGTTTGAATGAAGTGTGTTTTATGATGAGTTAACAAGGCTATTAAGCTGGTCTTAGTTCGGTGAAAGAGAGAAAAGTGAATTCAGAAGCTGTACGGTTGTATTTTTCTGTTTGATAAGGAAAATAGGTTTAAGAATATTTCCTTCTCCCAGCTGGAACTACCTGAGCTCGGAATATCGCCTCTCGGGGGCACAAGTGACATTACAACACAGGACAGGCCGTGGCTAGCTGGTTAGCATGCTAATTTCTGTAGATATCTCTGCAACACAATACATAGACGTCTTTGACATGATATCATAACTGTTACTTCTCCACATTCTGTTGATAAGGTTAGTTCATTTTTTTTTTTTAGAACTAAAATTCTAACCAAATCTTACATATTGGCCCTTTTAACAAAACAAAAGGCAGCAAGTTGTTCAGTGTGATGTGTTTCAAGTTGCTGCAAGTTGATTTTCAGTACTAAAACAAATACAAAACAATGACTGCAGGTGAAGTAGAATATCCATCTGAAACCTTGCGGTGTGCTTGGGAAAATAGTTGGCAGTAAAGTGTGTATACAATTTGTGGTAAATGGACTAAAACAAGCAAAACCGGCGCTGTGGACATTTAACTAGGCTGTAGGTGATTTTCGCTGCATTTAGAGGACCTCCACACCACTCTCCCAATCTCACTCCTACTCTGTAGAAACATTAAGTGTTTCAGGCTATGGGGCATTTTTTCAAGATAAAGCGGCTAGCATGCGTGCGCGTGTGTGCATGTGTGAACCTCTGGGTTGGGGCCTGTTACATTCAGCTACCACAGGGCCAGGTCTGCTACCAGTAGATCCAGTCAGTAGGCTGTTTAGTGCCACTTCAAGGTTGTTGTTATTATCCATTAGAGCCTGCCGAGCAGCCTCCCTGTTAAAGCCCATCTCCATGATGTCTCTCAGAGCACGTTCATCCACCTACACACAGGACATAATGAGAGAAAGAACAAAAAGAAGAAAAGATTGTATGGAGAAGGTATAAAATGTATAGGTAAAGGGGGGAAAGACATGTGGTTAGATCATGGTTGCTTGGTAATATTAGACACACAACTAATCTAACCTAAAACAAAACTCTAAGTGACTCCCATGCCTGGCCCACTTAAAAGGGGAAGTTGTTTCTGGATCTTTTTTCTTTCTCCACTGTCCATCCAATTCATTTTTTTCTGTCACAACGAAAAAATGGTTTATTGTGACAGAAAAACGCCCTCCCCTTTTAAGTGGGCCAGACATGGGTATCACTTAAGAGTTTTATTTTAGGTTAGATTAGTGTGCATTCAAGTTTCAAATATCATCAAGACAGTCCCAAGCCAAACACTGTAATATCCTGTTCCATCCTATTTATGTGTTTAGCCCAAAGCTGGCTGACTTCTGCATAGAAACTGGCAGGTCACAACACAAAGCTAGACAAATGGAGTGCCACTTGATTGAAAAACCTGACCAAGCCTCCAATTCATTTAGATTTCTACAATATCATAATCAATGCCTCACCCAGTCTATGAGCCATGAAATAAGACTTCAATCCAGACCAAAGAAAGCAAAGAAGGATGGAGAACAAGTTATAACCTTTGAATTGCTTTGTTAAAGTGAATGCAGGCTTCAGTAATGTGAGGTAAAATCATCATTTCAACACAGGTGTCTTTCACATTGTTTTACAGGTCTGGACCAAGTTTGTCTTCTCACCAGTTCTCGATAGTTTCCATCTTGTCTGCTTTCAGGTCTTTCGACCCTGTCTTCTCGTCTCCTCTGCTGGTATGAGTCTCTGCTCCGGAAGGAGGAAGCAGCACTGGATAAATTACTGCCTGCATTTCCTCCACCACCAAACGTACGGGGACCCTAATAAGTAAAAGAACATAAAGATCAATAGAGCTGCAGGGTTGGACAAAACAATAAAGCCAACACAACAAACGGAACTTTGTAGTTGAAAATGTAATTATGATTTTTAATTTGAAGAGCTACTCGAATGTCAATGGCAAACAAGGTTAAGATGAATGTCAATAAGGAGCATGTAATTTTAAAATTGAGGCCAAATGAAAATTTCCAAATCGATAAGAGAAACAGCAAAATTAGTTTTAAAAGGAGTGGTCCTGAAAATCAAATGTCCAACATTAAAGGTAGGAAATTATAGTTTAACTCAAGATATTATTATATATTATATTATTACAATTTGCCGCCTAAGACAATTACAGCATAGTATGATAGATTGAGCGTATAATACACAATATATTGTGAAACAAAGCTAACAAATGTGTATTACAAAATGTTGAAGTAGCTCTGTAAAGTTATTAAGTACCCTGTTGTTACCCCAACCATCTCCATAAGATGTAATAAAGACACATACCCATGATAAGGGTTTACATACCTCTTTGGTCTTGGCCACCTCAGCAATGGCTGCCAGCCGCTGTTTTTCAAACTCATCATTGTCATCAGTACTTTTGAGCACACTTTGAGTCTTGAGGGTCTTCCTCTGGTCTAGTTCTCTGCTGTCTACTTCCTCCTTCCTTTCACACTTCTACAGGGAGAAAATAGAGAGAGAGTAAGAACATGTTCTCCTCAATCATTTATAGTTCCTTAAGAAAAGAATCAATGCCCTTGACAATTTCAACATTTCATGGGTTTACATTAGAACTATAATTAAGTTGAAGTTGAAGATTTGTTGCAGCAATCAACAGCAATCCAAATCCCAAAGCCTCCCAGCTCACAGTTAATGTTTTGAAACTCAACTGTGAACTGTATTGTTTCAAAAATATCAACAGTGCCTTGGGAGGAATGATGATGGAAACTCAACACTTCCTGCAGCTGTTACATAACTGTAGGAAGTGATGATTAAGTCAGAGAGTCAGCATCTGACTGGAGCAATGACCTTTGCTTATGAGTAGGATCACCATATTTTTGTTGCATTGACAGTCGCAGCATGGTAAGCAATAGGCGGCACAATTAGAAAGCCAGATGTCACTTATCTGAAGAGAAGGAAAGTGGGCAGCTGATACATAAGATTATACTGATGACCTGTTAGGTAGCAAGAGTAATGAAGGGAATGAAAGTAAAAGTAATGAAGTGGAAAACGTATTAGCGATGACATGCCAAATGTATTATAAGTTAAGAGGTAAGGTCACCCAAATTACAAAAAAAAAAGACATTGGGCCCTATTTTGGTGGTGTAATGACCAGCGCAAGCAGCACTCCGACCGTTTGGTATTTTCCTGACACTGAAATTCTCTTTGTCCATTCTGTGTAGTATTTTGGTGCCAAGTGCACAGTGTACAGTACACAGGTGGGAGGTTCATTCAAATGGAGACAGCACAAAGAGTTGTTGGTAGTTTGGTGAAAACTGGGTCTTAAGACTTTGCCCCAACAATAAATGTCTCAGAACCACTTCTGTTTCTGGCACGTCTCTTTGCTGCCAGTCTGGTGATTTTATCAACAAGAGAAAACAAAAAACTTGCAGCAAATGCACAGCAATAATGGAATAATGCTTAAAATGTAAATAAACAAAATTAATTAAACACTACCCAGGTAATAGACGCTGCGCTTCTGATGAAAAGCTTCTCCTTCAGTTCATTAAATCCTTGCAGCCAGGCAGCAGGACAGATATGCTGATAATTCTGCAGTCTCTGCTTTCAGAAATGCTACACCAGAGCGCAGTGCCATTACGCATGACCGACCACCATGTTTAACTTCATTAAATCTTGTGCAAATGACACCAGGCTGTTACAGAAGAACCACACACACCTCCATGCACATCACACAGGTCCGTTATGATTAGGTACTTTGCCTGTTTCACGAGAGACATTGGATTACCGGAGCTACCTAATCCTGTGCGTCACAGCCTGCCTTCTAACTTTAAAAAAAAAAAAAAAAATTTCAGTGGTTCATTATTTTATTCTTGAAATGCATTACAGTGCAAACACTGCTGTATCACATTTTAAGATATGATGGCAATTTATAACGTGAGATACAGTAGAATTATGACTGAAATAGTGTCAGGTTTGCAGCCATATAAACGGCTTTCCCAAACAATTTTTCCATTATTTGTTTCTATCATGATTGTACTAATTAAATGTTAAAAAAAAAAACCCACACCATCTGCCTTTGGCTGCAGATTTGTGGTGCTGTGTGTTCACATTGTGCGGTTCTACACCATCCAGACAATATGATTTCCTGGAGAAAACATTTCTTTATTTGTTGAGTTGCTGTTGTCATGCGTCGATGTGACTGACACAGCTGTTTAAGAGTGATAAGACCCGTGATGTGACTGGCTGAGAGTGAATGTATTAATCACCACACCCTCTAATCTATACTCCATTCAGCCCTTTTGCACTTTGTGCTGCTGCACCTACATGAAAATAGCAGGTGCACTTGGAGACGCACACACATGCACCCAAGACCTACCACTGCACATGGTGATGCGTATGCACAATTAAAATAGGGCCCTTTATCTTAATTACGCATGGTGGTACCTAGCTACGTAGATTGTTTGGCTTTTACTTTTCCATCAATGAAATTTCTACCGCCATTCCAATTCATAGGGGGAGAATGGGATTATTTTTGTGGTCCTAAAAGCTTTGAAAAATTATTCAGGAAAACCTCAAAAGCAATGTCTCTTTCCAGAGACAATGTCCTTGTTACTCTGAATAAGTCACAGCCTTCACTGTGGACAGTTTACTATTTTTTATATTCGGTAAAAACACTTCCCAAAGATAAATGCCTGTGAGCTCTGTAGATTAGCCAGGCTAACCAAGGCTCTGGGACTGAGCAAATCGATTCTTGAGGGACAAGGCAGATTAAACCAAACCTATCTGCTCGCCTAGATCTCATTAAGGTTAAGCTGTAACTGATGTAAATATGATGACTTAAAATGGACTCAGAGCATGAGTCAAATAATTCTATTGTCTGATGAGATGTAAATTAAATCAAAATCTTCAGGGGAAACAAAATGTCCGGTGAAAACCCACCAACTCATTTCACTTTCAAAAACATTCTTGCTGTGAAGCATGGTGGTGGCAGCCTCACACTGTGAGAATGCTTGTGAGTAGCAGCAACTGGGAGAAGTCGAACTGATTGACTGATTCTCTGCAGCCACAGAGAATCTGTTTCAGAGTGCCAATTACCTTGGAATAGGATAATATTTATATAACCTTAAGCAGACATCCAATCAACACTAAGTCCTGAGTGACCCAGCAGTAGAAATACATTTACACTGAAAATCTAGAGAATGTTGAATGATAATTCCCAAATGCCCCTCATCCAGCTTTACACAATTTGAGAACATCTGGAATGAAGTGTGGGTGAAAATCCCAAAATCCAAGTGTCAAGCTGATACAGATGTATGCCACTGTGAACCTGTGAGGGAGTATTAGGCTCAGCAGTTTTTAAATGAGAAATGTTTTGAATGAATTTAATTTTCTGTAAATAGGGGTGGTGGAAAATGTAAGGTGGGTCAACAATTGCTGAAGGCACTGGGAACTGAGCAGTTATTCTTTTCAAAATCTAATACTGTGTATAGATACCAATTGTTTCACAATGTGATGGAAGTAATTTGGAACACAAGATTTATGCACTTAAGAGGCCTGCTTATCATCTTTGAAACATGTTTCTCTTCTCACCTTTTCTACCATTTGCCACAGCATTTCATTTTAATACAAACACAACACTTACACCATGTATATTTTTGGAAAGGTAAATCTGTCATTGCACTGTTATGCATTATGTGTTGTAGGACAACAAAGCAGAATTAAAATTCAGTCATGCATTTTAAAGATTCATGAAGACTCTCACAATCAGTTCAAAAAGATGAGAGAGAGAACACTGCCAAGAAAAGGGACATCAAGGTCCACTCCTGGAGCCAGGCCTAGGTCTGGCCCCTCAAATACATTTTTTAGAGGTTATTGTTATTCAACAGTACCTCTGACTTCTGCTGAAATCTCATTTTCATAAACTTGCATTTTCCTGATTGTATTATTTTTGTTAGTTTGCTATTTTATATTCCTGTTTCTAGTTTATTTTATTTTATTCTGGTGTTTATGTCAGAGACACACTTTATAACTGTATTTTGAAAAGTGCTCTATTATAATTATTATTATCCTCACCTGACCAAATGGCACAAAGGGAGGAGGTCCACCTTCTGCTCCAATGTTACTCCTGCTGTGTTTGGCCAGACTCTGCAGGTTGAATGGTAAAGGGAGATCATTCTTAAAGACTAAGAAAAAATACAATCCTAGCAAGAGTAATGAGAGACTGGGGGTGGCCTTTAATGCACAATTGAAATGATTACCAACATATGAATTCCATATTTTTTAACAAAAGTATTTGAGCCATCATTACAAAATTGACTCTCACCCTTTGTAGTTCCCATTTCTCCACCATGTGATCAACCTCTCCTCCAAGGACGGAGATTTTTGAGTCATCGAGCAGCAAAAAACCATTTTTAACCTGGACTGTACCAAGGAGCTTTACCTTTGTTCCAGGGGGGGTATTAAGACTGCAAAACAAAAACAAAACAATAAAAATGTATGTATGAAAGTATGCTTCATATATAAGTTGTTTAACCAACTGTTAAATGTTAAACACTTCAAGGTTTTAAGATATTAAAACTGCATATACCAAACCCACACTATTGCCGTACCCATACCACTTTATAAATGACATGGAGCAGTGCCAGAGGATGGGTAGCGAGGCTAGGAGAGACTATTAATAATCCCAGCTGCTCACCCATCCTCATGGTAAATTAAAAGCCCCTCTATCTCATCAGGCCTGATAAGGCCTCTGCCTCTCTCATTAAGAAAGCACAGGGACTTAGAGGGATTTCCAGCTACTGATGCCGGATGCCAAAGCAACAATTAGGGATTTCACTCCAAACCTCTGGGATAGATGCTGTTCTCATGATAGCGGCCAATGCACAAGTGAGGCACTCTCTATCCTCAATTCAATACACAATCTTACTAACACACTATTCACCCTCTGATCAATGTTGCTACTTAATGCTTAATTGTCATCCCTCTATATTACTGTATCCCACACTGAACTGTAATGTCTGTAATCCATCTCATCCTTCTTTGCCACTCATTTATGGCCTCACGCACACTAAAGCGGATACTTTCATAAGAAACACTAACTACCGCTGTTGGTAGCCAGTGTGTGTGGCGCTCATAAAGAGGGGATTTGTTCTGTTCTCTCCTCTCTTCCCATCAGGAAGTCAAGGCCCACATTCTGGCCACTCCACCTGTACAGACTGGCTAGTCACCATGGCAGCAGTCACCAAGGCCACCGTTGCCGGGATGAAGATGTAATTAAGGCTGGGCATTGTTAGATAGCTGCCACTACGTGGAAATTGCAGATAAAGGGAAAATTGAGGCATGTGGTGGGGTGAGAGTGTTGACAAGGAGATGAAGGAGAAGGGTGTGTGCAGAATCTTACACATTTGCTTCGAATATATGAGGAATATATGACACCCTGTTTTGCATACTAGAAATATGTTTTTTTTACAATTCTTTATTTTCATTTAACTAATGTTATTTCTTACCGGTAATAAACGGTGTTATTAACTTCCCAGACTATTAAAATATACTACATATAATTGCACTAAACATAACATATTCCTGAATGCAACAAAACTGTTGTTAAGGTACCTGATCTTAGACAGGTGTTTAAACTCCAATCCAACACAGGTGGTATGCCCATCTGTCATTTGTAGGCGCAGTAATCGCGGCGCGCCCTGGGACTCCTCATGGTTTTTAGGAGCGGAGACGTTCCTCACCTTCTGCACCTGGAGAACACATGGACCCTCCAACTGGCCATGTGCAAGAGACAACAAAAGAATTATGGCTTAAAAGGCAAATCAGCAGCATGCGAGGGAGGATTGCAACAGCAAAATATGAGAAAAAACTCAATACACAAAACAATTTGAGTATTTATCGATGGTTACACTAAATCATTTCTATGGCATAATAAAATGAACTCTTTTCATTTAGCATACCTGTGTCAGCAAAGGTTTATTAATTCCTCACAACTGCTTCATGGCTTACATTAAGATTCAGAGTGACCATTTTATTTAAAACCATTTATCAAATCTCTCCTCTCAAATAATGACTTCTATTTCTGTGAGAAGAAATGTGTAACGTGTGAATGCAATCTACAAGCAATACTGCAATCTGTATGTAGTGTAATGTAATTATAGATGCTCAGATGGCATTCATATTGTTAGACATATACACTGCACAAAGCAGAGTGTAGGACCAGTGTGACATGAGGGGAAGGGAGCAGAGGTTAAGATCACATAGAATTACATGTTTTAATCCTCTGGCAATAGTTGGAACATGTTTTGTTCTCTCCAATTGCTCAACTCAAGTTTCACAGCTAAAGAAGCAGTTCTTGGATCCTTGTTTGGCAGTGTGTTAGGGCCATCTAGTGGCACTCATGAGAACTGCATTTCAGCTGAAAACTTGAACCTGCACTTTTAGCTGTAAAAAATACTAACGGTAGCACATCATTTCCCATTAAGTTTCAAAAATGTAGCATTGCAATGGCTGTATAAGAATTTCTGTACCACTCACCTTCTCAGTTCTTCCACTATTGATATCAGATGGTAGAACTTTTCTCCCAATAGGCCTAAGATCACTCTGCAAAAGAGATACTACTTAATTAAAAAGAAATAACAAATTATGTGCCAGTCATAATGAAATAACTAAATACATTCCAAAAATGTGTTTACCTACACTGTACTGTGCCTCAAAATAAAAATAATCGGCCTAATGCTATTCATTCGCATGTTAGGGAGGGGTCCTTTCACTTGTCCCATCAGCGCCAGAAATTGATATCATGGAGCCAATTCGCAGCAGACCAGTAATCATGCCTGTGAACTATTAGGCAAATCTGCAGTACTGTTTGCAGTTTTTCTCCATATTGCAAACATCTGTCAGACTTCTGCTGGCTGCACCAAGGCACCAATTCCAAATGGGTTGGTAAACCATCCTTTTTACAATCCTGTTTTACCGCAGCTGACAATATCTCTAAACGTAGGAAACCTAAAAAAGTAATCGCTTCTTTATACTGGTGTCTCAATAAATTTCTCTATACACAATTACGTTATAATTATTTCAAAATGCTGAATCAAGACTTGTAACAGGGACGAGGAAATGGGACTATCACTGTTTTGTTAGCAAAGCAGAAACTGCTCCCAATTAATTTTAGAGCTACTTTAGAGTTTTTAAGGCCCAGCAAGCTCTCGCCCAAAGTTACTACATGTTGGTTCAACCAGGTATGCAGTAATAAGTCAAAGCTGAGTCTGAGATCTTTTTGCAGCACTTCAGGCCAAAACTTAAAGGTCAAGGCTTTTGCAGTAAATATAGCTACTGTAGGCTTTGTACTTCTCTGCTACTGCAGGTCAGAAAAGCAGTAAAATTGTCTTATTTTCAATCCTGTTCTACATTTCTAGCATTCCCAACTATTTCTGGTTCTTCTTTACTTATTACTGTTTGTGTTTATGTATTGTCTAGTCTATTGTCTATCTATATTATGTTTTTTAAATGTACAAAATAATAATAATATAATTAGCTAATCATAATGGCTGCATTATATATTTTTGGTATCATGTTCATTTCTGATATCTTGTTAGGAGGTAGGCAATGGACTGAACACATTGAACCTTCACAGAGTAGAGAATTTAACACCCTGTTTAAAATTGTGTGTGTTTCATTAGTGTGTATGGTGGCTGTGTGCATCAGTATACACCTGAAAAGCAATGAATACCAAATACATTTCCACAATATTTCTCACAACAGTTCACAGAGCAAACCCATTGTTGAATATACTATCTGCATACTGCTACATAAATACAGAGGAGACTGCTGTTACGCTGGAAAAATGTACATGTGAAACTTGCAAGATTAAAACTTACATCAAGTGCAATACGAATAATGTCATTGTGTGTTATTTTCTCAGCAGATCCTTTCAGTTCTGCTATGCCTTCATCACTGAGGTACCTGTAAGATGACAGACAAGATGGAGAGGGAAGATGATGAAGTTGGCAGAGGTTTCAAGTAGTAGGTGAGCATGTCTAACCACAATGTTAAAACATTTAAAAGCTTCTAGGGAGCATGTACCCAAGGCACTTAAATCACAAGTCCATCAATATATTGGTAGACTTCTGATTTAAGTGCCCTGGGTAATTCTCAAAACAGAATTCAGTTAACCACGAAACGAGACAACGTTTTAACAATGTTAAAAAGATTTTTATTTTTATCTTTTCAAGAATTGTATATAAATGTGTTTCACCACGTGATAAAACTGAAATGTGTATCATTAATGCTATGTTTTAAGGCGGGAGGAACGGTGATGCAAATTTCAGCGTCTTTGGTCAAATTATAACATGTGCCACAAACAGGACAACTTTAGAAGCATCGTTAAATGTATGAATTTAGAAGGCGCATCTGTACAATAGCATTACTTAATGACTGGGTTAAATATTATTAGCCTCGTTGAAATATGGCAACACTGCAGTAGGGACCATCAACCATTAACAAAGTCAGCATTTTATCACAGCTGTACAGTAATGCCTGCTGCCGGGAAGTTCTGACTTTCAAAAGCACTGCAAGTTTCTGAATTTAGCTGAGGTCGGCGCTCTTTGACCACTCCACCATGTAACGTTATTACTGCTTATCGGTTAACACAAACTGTAGCGTCAACAGTTTACGTTACGTTAATAGCATGCCAAGTGTGTATTAGCTATGTTAGCTAATGTTATTTATCTCGCTAACGTTAGCTCTTAATTAGGTAGCCTTAGTTTCGCTTCAGACAAACTAATAAACGTTGCCACGATCCGCACAACCTAAAGTGGTTGTGTGTACATCGGAAACCTTCCTGCTCTCGAAAAACTATAATGTAAAGAAGATAGAATAATTAGTTAGTGTTATAAATCAACACCAATCTGGCACCTCAGTGACTTAACGTTAGCTAGCTCACTGACGTCAGCTACCATGCTACCTACCAGCCCTCTTTGGTCAGGGAATCTGTCAAATCGGTCATTTTCGTCTGTCAGCTGTAACTGTTAGATGTGTAAATAACGACACCAGTAAGTTTAAAGTGAACACCCTTCAATAACCACTATCTGATTCTATAATACATATTCTTCTTCTAACAATGCTACAGCTTGCTAATGTGAGTATTGAACGGCTCTACGTATCATACGTCACCGACCGAGACGCGTTCTACAAGTATGGAGTGCCGAGAGTGTCAAAATACTTTTTTAAATTTCTTTTTCGGGTTTTTTCTTCTCTCATGTATAGTTAAAATGTGTCTGTGGGAAAGGCTGTGTGACATCCAGTGTTAAAGGACACCCTTTTCTTACTGGAAGAATTTCTGAACTCGTGGCGAATTCAGTTGTCCTCATAATATTGGCGCAACTGCATCTATTTTGTTCACCCCTAGTTGTTGGGCTCATTTGGGACAAGCCAATCACAGTCCAAATCTTGTAGCCCAACAAAGTTATTTCGCCCCTAAAAAAGATTTAAATGATTCCCTTTTCTATGTATGTAAAAATGTTTATGCATTTTTCAGAAATCAACTGATGCCCGTTGGATTCCCAAACTAAAACCTCTTTTATCCTAATGACATAAGATAAGATAAGATAAATATTTATTGATCCCCAGCTGGGTAATTTGGTTGTTGTAGCAGCACAAGGACAGCAATAAGTACAGATAAATAGATAAATTAAAATAAGGTATATAACATGGAGACAAAATTAGGGTAATTAAGGTAAAGTGACAATGGTGTGGTTAAAGTGACAGCAGTGTGATTAATTGCAGCAGAGTTAGCAAGTCTATGTAAACAGTGTATACCAGACTACTATATGATATGATTAAGTAATGGTACTTAGTGTTTTTCAGTGTTAATATAGAGATATAATATATAATATAGAATATAGTGCAAAAGTCAATGTAACATTAACATAATATAGTATGATATGGTACATTCGAAGATGAAGAAGGAGAGGAGGAAGGTGTGTTCATAGGCAGAGAGAGAAGAGGAAAGCTAAGAATGTAGGACTGACAGTAGGGACTTTGAATGTTGGGACTATGACAGGGAAGGCTAGAGAGTTGATTGACATGATGCAGAGAAGGAAGGTGGACATACTGTGTGTCCAGGAGACCAGGTGGAAAGGTAGCAAGGCTAGAAGCTTAGGAGCAGGGTTCAAGTTGTTCTACCATGGGTCAGATGGGAAGAGAAACGGAGTAGGAGTTATCCTGAAAGAAGAGTTTGTGAGGAATGTTCTAGAGGTGAAAAGAGTATCAGACAGGTTGATGAGTCTGAAGCTGGAAATTGAAGGGGTGATGTTCAATGTTGTGAGTGGTTATGCCCCACAGTTAGGATGTGAGTTAGAAGAGAAGGAGAAATTCTGGAGTGAGTTAGATGAAGTGATGCAGAGCATCCCCAGAGGTGAGAGAGTGGTGATTGGTGCAGATTTCAATGGGCATGTAGGTGAAGGGAACAGAGGTGAAGAGAATGTGATGGGCAGGTTTGGTCTTCAGGACAGGAACGCAGAAGGACAGATGATGGTAGACTTTGCAAAGAGGATGGAAATGGCTGTAGTGAACACTTTCTTCCAGAAGAGGCAGGAACATAGGGTGACATATAAGAGCGGAGGTAGAAGCACTCAGGTGGACTACATCAGACGTTGTAATCTGAAAGAGACCAGTGACTGTAGTGGTAGGGGAGAGTGTAGAAAGACAACACAGGATGGTAGTGTGTAAAATGACTCTGGTGGTGAGGAAGATGAAGAGGACAAAGGCAGAGCAGAGGACGGAGTGGTGGAAGTTGAAAAATCAAGAATGTTGTGTAGTTTTCAGGGAGGAACTGAGACAGACTCTCGGTGGTCAGGAAGTGCTCCCAGATGACTGGACCACTACAGCTAATGTGATCAGGGAGACAGGTAGGAGGGTACTCGGTGTGTCATCTGGAAAGAGGAAAGTGGACAAGGAGACTTGGTGGTGGAACGAGGAAGTTCAGGAGCGTATACAGAGAAAGAGGTTAGCTAAGAAGAAGTGGGACACTGAGAGGACTGAAGAGAGTAGACAGGAGTACAGGGAGATGCAGCGTAAGGTGAAGGTAGAGGTCGCAAAGGCCAAACAAAGAGCATATGAGGACTTGTACGCTAGGCTGGACACTAAAGAGGGAGAGGTGGATTTGTACAGGTTGGCCAGACAAAGAGATAGAGGAGTGAAGAATGTGCAGCAGGTTAGGGTGATTAAAGATAAGGATGGAAATGTATTGACAGGTGCCAGGAGTGTGATGGGAAGATGGAAGGAGTACTTTGAAGAGTTGATGAATGAGGAAAATGAAAGGGAACGAAGAGTAGAAGAGGTGACTGGTGTAGAGCAGGAAGTAGCAAAGATTAGCAAGAGTGAAGTGAGGAGGACGTTGAAGAGGATGAAGAGTGGAAAAGCAGTTGGTCCTGATGACATACCTGTGGAGGTATGGAAGTGTCTAGGAGAGGTGGCAGTAGAGTTTGTGACCTTGGAGAGTGAGAGGATGCCCGAGGAATGGAGGAGAAGTGTACTGGTGCCAATTTTTAAGAACAAGGGAGATGTGCAGAGCTGTGGCAACTACAGAGGAATAAAGCTGATGAGCCATACAATGAAGTTGTGGGAAAGAGTAGTGGAAGCTAGGCTTAGGGCAGAGGTGAGCATTTGTGAGCAGCAATATGGTTTCATGCCTAGAAAGAGTACAACAGATGCAGTATTTGCGCTGAGGATGCTGATGGAGAAGTACAGAGAAGGTCATAGGGAGTTGCATTGTGTCTTCGTAGATTTAGAGAAAGCGTATGACAGGGTGCCGAGAGAGGAGCTGTGGTATTGTATGAGGAAGTCTGGAGTGGCAGAGAAGTATGTCAGAGTGGTGCAGGACATGTATGAGAGCTCTAAGACCGTGGTGAGGTGTGCTGTAGGTGTTACAGAGGAGTTCAAGGTGGAGGTGGGTCTGCATCAAGGATTGGCTCTGAGCCCCTTCTTGTTTGCTCTGGTGATGGACGGGCTGACAGATGAGGTTAGACAGGAATCTCCATGGACTATAATGTTTGTGGATGACATTGTGGTTTGTAGTGAGAGCAGGGAGCAGGTGGAGGAAAATCTAGAGAGATGGAGGTCTGCTCTGGAAAACAGAGGAATGAAGCTTAGCTGCAGTAAGACAGAATACATGTGCGTCAATGAGAGGGACCCAGGTGGAACGAGAGGTTACAGGGAGCAGAGGTGAAGAAGGTGCAGGACTTTAAGTACTCAGGGTCAACGGTTCAGAGCAATGGAGACTGTGGAAAAGAGGTGAAGAGGCGAGTGCAAGCAGGTTGGAACGGGTGGAGAAAAGTGTCAGGTGTGTTGTGTGATAAAAGAGCAAATCAGCAAGAATGAAAGGAAAGGTGTTCAAGACGGTGGTGAGACCAGCGGTGTTGTACAGCTTAGAGACAGTGGCACTGAAGAAAAGACAAAGGCAGAGCTGGAGGTAGCAGAGCTTAAGATGGTGAGGTTCTCTTTGGGAGTGACACGGATGGACAGGATCAGGAATGAGTACATCAGAGGGACAGTTCATGTTAGATGTTTCGGAGAAAGTCAGAGAGGCCAGATTGAGGTGGTTTGGACATGTTCAGAGGAGAGACTGTGAATATATTGGTAGAAGGATGCTGAGGTTGGAGCTGCCAGGCAGGAGGTCTAGAGGAAGACCAAAGAGGAGATTTATGGATGTAGTGAGAGAGGACATGAAGTTAATTGGTGTGAGTGAAGAGGATGCAGAGGACAGGGTTAGATGGAGGCACATGATTCGCTGTGGCGACCCCTGAAAGGGAACAGCCGAAAAGAAAAGAAGGAGTATGATATGGTACATTATAATATGGTATGGGATATGACATATAGTATAATGTGAAATGTAGTAATATAGTGTAATGACAAGAACAAACGGACTCTCTGATATAATAACATACAGATGCTATACATAATTGTTTGACATCAATACATGATCTGTGTATGATTGTTTGGACTGCGTGATGAGAACAGTACACTGATGATGATGATATGGAACTACAAAACATCCTACTGACTGTTATGTCCAGACTTCAGGGACACTCTTCTCCCCGGGCTGAGGAGCCTGACCCTGAAGACTGGATAAATAACTGATGCTCCTTTCCCTCTGTACCCATTCAGAGCAGATTATACTGATGTATGTTTTGCTGCTGTGAGTAGGTCTGCAGACACTTGAAGTAAACCTACGGAAAGACAAGTGGTATATTTATGGGTAGATTTTATACATATAAATAAAAAAAGAGATATTTTAAAGTGCATGTGGGACAAAATTTTTCTGAACTGGTGTGTCGTGCGTTCCACATTATTAACTTACAAAACATACACTGAACCAAGGTGATTTAAATGTTTTTATTAGTGTTTTATGATGGTTCTGGTGATGAAAACAATTGAATGTTTCTAATGGTGATAACAATTTGCTTTCTTATTATTTCTGGAAAGCATACTCATGCATCCATTTCAGAATGGTCATGCATTTTTAAAGCACTACTGTACAGGATTTGTGAAGTACAAATGGCACTGTGCACTGTATGAGATTTGTGAAAAAAAACACTTGGCATGGTTTAGTTATCAGTGATACAAAACCCAAAATTCTGACGTAGTGATATAATTTTAATTGAAACCACAAGGTGGCAGTATATGCACACTGAAATGTTGAAACAGTGCCTACTCTCCATATGCAAGTTTCACAAGCTATAAAGCTGTTTTTACGCAGAAGCCGCGGCACTACAAATGGACCAGTCCAGTAATAAACCTTCATTGAGAGAATAACATTTCCCTTCTTGTGTCAAAGCCTTTAAGTTTCATTTTGACCCTCTTGTCTCATGGCCTAGCTAAAGAGAAGAAGTCAAGATTTTATATTCTCAAATGATTAGAATCAGAATCAGAATCAGAATCAGAAATACTTTATTGATCCCCGTAGGGAAACTCTTTGTTCCAGTAGTTCTTCTTTACGTCAGTGCACACAGGAGAAAACGATAATTTAAACTATAAACAGGTCAGAAATAAATTAAGTAACATGTTGGTATAAGTATAAGATAAACTAAGTGTCGAGTACCAAGTGGGTTTACTGGTAGATGGTGAAGTACAGTATAAATACAATGTCACTAATTATGTAATAAGTAATTAGTGATTGTTCTATACAAAACAGACAGTATTCAACATTGTTTTATTAAAAACGAAAAAGAAAGTTAAAAAAGAAACATTTAAACTGTGTTGTTGTCTATGAATTGAGTGACTTTAAGACAGAATACTGTATATAGACAAACACGTCTAATTATCCTTGATAATCTAATTTTAACTTCTCTATTTTTATGAATTGTACCTTTTTCTATTTGTTTATGCTATGACAATTTTATCTTGAAATACACATGCTAATAAAGCACACAAAATTAAATCAGAAAAAAACATTCAAACTCACTTAGATGGATTTTGTATATGTTAAATAGCAAAGATCAATGTCATTATCAGTACAAGAACATTTTTATTTCTATTATTTGGCCTTTGGGGTTTTTGATTGTATATCCCTGTGGCAATTCTTTGACTGATTTGCAAGGGTAGATCTCTCATTGTCTGAGAGGATTAGCAAGGCACAAGGCTTCTGTTTGGCTAGACAAAGAGTGTTAACACACTGCTGGCAGCCATGCAGACAGCCTTTCAGATACTCAAGGAATAAAGGTCTTTAAAGATAACAAGATTTCAAGAGGTTGAATTCAGAGAAAGTAAAATTTGATTTTATAGCTGAAAGTTTCATTCATTTGTGACATTTGACTTCAAGCTTTGCTTTGAAAATAACAAAACAAACACAAACCATCATTTTTCATTCAAAATGTGCATGCCAAATATGTTTTCAGCAATTCACATACAAGCCATACTTGTACAAATTTCCATCTGTATGTCAATTCCTATGTAACAGTACTATTTTTGCAGATTGACATAGTAATAGTGGAAGCATTATACTGACTTACTGCTCCACTTGTAAAAGATTGATGCTCGAAATGTGACAGTTCAGCAAATTACATGAGCTAAGAGCCAGCTGAAATCTACGACCTGTTGCTTGTTTGCCAAGTGCATGCAGTAGGCTTCTTGGTATTGCTAATGGCAAGGATATCTTCAGTCAAAATCACAACCAACATTCATTAGGCTACACATATCTAATTATCATTTTACTCCAGTGCTGAGGTTTTGGGAAGGATTGGCATGTTCCAGTTGTGTGGAAGCATAAAGGTAGTGGAAAGGTTAATACTACTTCTGGCTTTTTATCCTATTGCCATCATTAGATGTAAACTTTATTGTCCTCAAAAGGAAAGTTCTGCATGATCAAGCATCTGCTGAAAAACAACATCAACTGTAGAAATAGCTCACAAAGCATCCACCAAGAACAATCACTAATATTATATGATTTACTGTCAATATTTCTCACATTTAATATATTCTCCTATAATTCATGAGTTTCACTAACAGGTGCACAAGTGTTTCATACTGGTTGGCTTTACATTAAAGAACTCTCTCTGATACTGTATGTCTTGGGGGAGCAAATACTGTTTTGAGAAGAGCACAATGATCTCACAAAGGTTTCTGTTTGTTGCATCACATCAGCTCATTGCTGTTTGCATCAGAAAAGGTATTAGGGATTTTACTCTAGCTTTAAGCTTACTTTTAAATTGCCCAACAAAGCTGAAAACCAACAGTGCAGCACTTTGAATATAACAGCCTAATAAAAAATAAAAGGGAAACATCAACTTATGTTCCACCCCAAGTTTCACATGAAAGCCTACATGAGAAGTAAAGGGTTGGATCATTGAAATGTGGCAGGGCAGTATGGGGAGAAGGACAAAGCTTTTTCTAAAATATACAGAACATTATCTGTATATCTGACAAGTGAGTATGACTGTGCATACTAGTAGGCCTATTATGACTATAAACTTGATTGAAAGTTTAAACACGCAAAAACTATTTAATACTTTAAACTATGTACAGGAGACTCCTCAATAACTCTATTACTATTACTGTAGTAATAGATTGGAGTAAATGTTGCGTTTGTATTTGGCAGCTTACATGGTTGGTAATTTGTATTTATTAAAATGTGCCCTGTGGGTTAATCTACATTAACGCTGTTAAAGCTGCAATTTGTATCATTTCTATATGGCATGACATGAATGACTGCAGACAAACTGTAAACATTACTGCAACCAAGGTAGACCCAGGCTACATAAACCATCACACCTACGGAAGACCCAGGCTGAATAAAACGAACAGTCCTAATATGAAGTAGGGCCGATTGACAGCTTACTGCAGCCAATCAAATGCCTTTTCAACTGTAAACAGAGGGGGCTGTACCAATGATAATTACATTTTTGTGGCTCCGTGTATGCTATTGGATGGATTAAACACGCGGAACTGACATCATCTTTGCGCGGGTCTGTCAAAAAAATATCTGCCACATAAATTTATCCAGCCAACGCTTCAGATAGCTACTGCTATATAATATAGGTTTCAATTAATGGCCGGATAAAATTTGTCAATGGAGAAAAGCGTTAAGTTGTATGCCGCATTCCTTCTCTTAGCGGAAACTCAAGCGTTACGTGACAGTTCATAAATTGGATTAGTGCTAAGTAAAGCCACCAGTGAATGATAGTTTAGCAAACTTGCTAGCTAGCTAAACAGACTACTGGGAGTGACGTCTGGAAAATATACGTGTGGACGTTAGCTGTCCGGCTAATTCAAGACACGAACGAATGGTAATATAACTAGACAATTTCGCATGTGTCGTTCTTCACCATTTTAGGGTGTGTGCTAACATTGCATACATTACAAGGTTAACGTCTTTAGTAGCTATTAGCTCGTGTAGAAGTCATTAGGTTAACAACATGGATAGTTACAGTCAGCGGTTTGAATCTACTACCGGACGAGACAGTAAATCTCAAAAGAAGAAGGGTTCTTCCAACCACAGCACGTCGTGTTACGATGAAGGAGACCGCAAACCAAAGTTTGTAAGTATGGCAGACTAAACACTTGTTGTAATTTAGCTCTATGACAACATTTTATAGACTTGAGTGTACAAACACATTGGGGGGATCATTTCATTTTTCCAAATGAGTCAATCCCTATTAAAATTTGTCCATTATCTCTTATCTCTGTTACTACCCATGGACACCACATACACACAGGAAAGAGCAAAACCCACAAGGAAAATGTGGCTACAAGAACGTTTTTCATATATTATATTTATTTGCGTTTTTTCACATATTACATATTTTTACGTTTTTTTCACATGAGTAGATGCATGACTCTACCTTAAAAGATATTTGAAAATGACCTTTGATTAATTCACTCTATTTTCAATTACTTTATATTTTGACTTGCTTAGTACTTCTATTCCTTCTATTCTCAAGTGTACACTGACGTGATAGTGAGCAGCTGTAACAAAAGAGTTTCCCCTCGGGGATCAATAAAGTATTTCTGATTCTGATTAAATTATTTCAAAACAAAAACAAACAATTTCAGTTTAATCGTACTTTAGGAAACATAGGCGAGCAATAGAACCGTGGTGGAGATATGTTATGCCTATGTAATGTATTTACTTGACACATTCTGTTATGTCTATTGCTGAGAAAATGCCTCTCACAGTTAAGAAAGTTCATACACAATGCAATATTTGCATGTCAGAGTTTTTTTGTGAACAGTGACCTTGACTGCTCGTTGACTTACTTTGCATGTAGGAAATCAAAAGGTTATAATTAGCGCAGGGTTTAGCCCTTACACTAATCCATGTGCTTCCTACTACTACAAACCAACCGACATTCTGCCTACCTGGTATTTGTCTGCTGTATTCTTCTGGAAGATATGGGGACTTACTATTGGACAAACATTGCCATTATTGGGGTTCTCAATTAGGGGTCTCATTTTCCAAGCAGTCAGGCTTCTTCTTCTTCTGTGGTCATACACAGATCTACTTAATGCACTCTCAACCCGCATTTGACCCCATTCTTATGAGAGTGCTACAACAAGTTAATTCCTTGTGATTCTAGTCTACAGTCGTAGTAAAGGTCTGTGCAGGAATAGTTTTTCAATCCAGACTGTTATTATCCACTCCCACTGATAAGCTGTTGGCTAAATGTCAAACATTTACTAGCCCTTATAGAAACACCTGTTCACCTACTAAGATGAGTGTTCAGTGCTGGTTGAAAGCGGGGTTGTCAAGTCAGGTTGGTTGATGTGTTAAACCATTCAAATTGACTGCCAATGCAGGTTTAACCTGTATCATTGCACTGTGTCTGTCTGAAAGGGGGTGATGCAGATATATGCAATACTGTATATACAGTGTCTAAAAATAAAAACTTTTTAACTGTTGGGCAGACAAATTAAGCAATATCAAGGAAGGAATTATACCACAGCCCCGTGTATACCACGGCCCCGTGTATGCCCTGGAGTGTGTGCGCAATGCCCCCTTCGAAAATTAACTACCCACGTGGCCAGTTTGGCATGCCCTGTTTTGAACTGGCCATCGTACCCTTAAAAGAAAGTTGCTAATTTCCTAATTACATGCGACTTAGCAAATAAACTTGCATTTCCCAGTGTCTCCGTCTTCACGCTGGACATCAACAGTAACACGGGATTTCTCCCACTCCTGCAAATATAGCTGTGTTAACGTAAACAATAAACATTAACAGCTAACCCGCTAGCTAACATTAGCTAACAATTAACATTACGTGATAAGCACAGACAGTTAAACACTGTACAGTGTAAGTATTAATACAGGTGTGTTTTAAAGTTTATCAGGCTATTGCTGCATAGTGTTAGGTAAGTTAACTACGAATGTACATAGAACTTGTGAGATCTGACGGGGTGCTACTTTTTCAGCACCATGCCATGAAAGTAGCGCACATGGTATTTTTTTCCCCTGATAATGCTAATGTTAACTTACATTGTGAACAACAAATCCGTGTTGAAATCATAGAAATAAACAAAATAAACCTCGCTGTCAAAAAACTTTTTTCATACAGTGTGGCACATACATCTCTAAAGCACCACACAGGAAGGACTTTATAGACTTTATTTTATCATTAAAATAAAACAGTAACAATTGATCACATTGATGGAGTTTGCACAGTTGTCATCACGTAACCTACAGTAAGTATGGAACTTAAAAGGTGGTTGTATGTTGTGGGAGATCATAACCCCTCTCTCTTTTGAAGGATGGTTTTTGGTGTGGATGGAGGCCATTCACATATTGCCAAAGACCATCCTCATCCATATACAGACTAACTTCTGACATTGGTGGCACTGATGCACCTAACTTTTTCATTAAGATCATAATTTAGGTCATAATTTAGGGCTGGGCGGTATGGCCTAAAAATTATTTCATGGTATAATTTGAAACACGAACAGTAACGGTATATATCACGGTATATTTTTAGAATTTCAATATCAATGCTTCTGAAGCGATAAAGCACTGGTATGGTAACTGCATGGCAGCTATTACTGTACTCTTAACTGTATTACGAGGACATATTTCACATAGTACAGAGGTATTTTAACATTTATTGTGCAAAACTGCAATAATAAATAGAAAAGAATACAAAACCTTTATATTTGTCTATTGAAAATATTGTATTCACACACACATTACCCTTTTTCTAGTAGGTTATTTCATCATAATTCTACTCAATTCTCCACCTTATTTTAGTCTTTACTTACAAACCCTTAAGTTCCCTATGTAAGTTCTCTTTTCCCCTCACACACACACACACACACACACACACACACACACCCCTACACCTCTGTCTCTTACTGCACACATACCGGCTTGCCCCACCTCTTTCTGTTTCTCTCTCTCTGTATGTGTCTGTTCTGTTGTCTTTCTTTGTAAGTAGTATGTTTTATAAAGTCGCCCAAAAAACAACTCGCGTTTTGTTTTTCACCTGCTATTCCATTTTCATGGCTGCAGGTGAGCATGTGGAGGAGGCTTGTTGTTAATGATGTAGCCTATAAGGCTACTTAGGACAGGGTAGACAGGTGGAACGGTTACCTCCGCTGATGATGTCGGGTCTGGGCTGGGCCTTTCAGGCCCAGGGATTGGTGGAACAGCCACTGCAGCATTTTCTTGAGGAAAACAGAATCAGCAGTTCTCTTCACTCTGAATTATGTTTTACGGCTGTGATGTTGCTCACGATTTCTCTTGTTCGTGCGCAAGGAATGCGGTGCGAGTGTGGGAGGAGTACAGGGCGAGATGTCACACATGCACACACACAGAGACATGCACGGCTCATGCAGATCTGCTAAATTCATCCCATATATGACCACCTATTATCTCTTGACTATGATGACAACGGAGCTATCTCTATGACAACTAAGCAAACTCCATCTGTTGATGATGACTGAGATGTAGTTGAAAGCCCTGGGGAAAAAACTAGTAAGTGGACCTCACCCAAGACTTTGTGTGTGGCTACTTCAAAAAGCAATACAAGCTTTTACTGTGAAAAGCATAGGAAGTGTTGTGTTTGCACTGAAAACATACTGAGATTGCTTTTTGTGCTGTTGACTTACTCTTGGCAGCACTTTTTCACTGTTGTCAATAAGAGTAAAAAGCATCCTTACGTGAGCTAAACTACACATTTTCACTTAGGCTGTCAAAGGTGTTAGTTATTTTTCTGGTTTCTTTTAATATACTAAGCAGCTAAAAAGTACACTAAGGCCATGTTGCCTTTAACTGTCAGAAATACACAACCAAAGAACATCTTGTTACTTGTTCCCACTAAAAGATACATGCATGGAGCTATGATAGTACAGCTTAGTCTTGAAATGCTTAGAGGGAGAGAGAGGGATTTCAGATTGGTCTGTCTAACAACATTAATAACGTATAACTATTATTATAACAAATAACTGAAAAACATTGTAAATATTTTTCACAGTAAACATCATTGATTTATTTAGTTACCTGTCATCTCAATAGGTGGCACTGCGATACCACAATATTTACTGTAATTGGTAGAAAGTAGATTTGCCATTAAAGGCCACTTGATGTGAGGTGGTCTTTTTTCAAGCAGAGCAAAGAAAGAAATGGAATGGACACGTTAATTCAATGTGTTAATGTTCTTTTGAGATGCTGTTTTTGGCCTTCTTAAGTGTAGGGTAAAAAAAGGATGAGAAAGACTGTTCATTGTTACTTCCAAAATCAGTAGGTTGTCAGTTGAAGCTCTGAAAAGGTTTTATGGTCTCATTAATGTATTGGATGTTCAATATCTTTTCTCTGTATCACTTAAAAAAAAAAAAGTAACCTTTATTTATTGGGGGAGATGGACATGGAAGCTGTCCAGTACAATAACTGATAATTGATCAGTGTTGGTAATGAGGGAGGGGCAAGCACTAAATGTTGGATAGTGTTTTTAGTGTTAATGGGCAATATTACTGAATTTCGGTGCTCAAATAAGCAACTGTGAATTAATTTAGCATAACTGAGACACTTAATTTACCTACAATGCCAGTTTAAAAAAAAATTAAGAATAACGCTTTCATCTCCAAATAAGCCAGAAAAACAAAATGAATAAATGATGAATAAAATACACAAGTATTTGGGTATCTGTCATTTTAGAGCTGAAATTTGAGATTGTAAAATTTTATCAGCATTTATTGTGGTTGACAGTGCATCTGATACTCTCTGGGAGGTAATGCTGAAATGGTAAGGAGATTAATCAATTAGTCAATCGACAGAAAGTTACGTTTTTAGAAAGAAACTCCTCACTAAATCTTGTGTGGACGAAAACCCTTGTGAGTGATAGGTTCAAGTCTGTTGTACTACTAACCTGTGTGTTCTATCCACTTGTGTTATTCTTGTGGGGATTTCTGCAGGAAATGTTCATTTAAAAAAAAAAGGCATAGCAGAAATCATGACTTAAAAGGCCATAGTTGTAAAAGTTTGCTTTTTTAATATCGGTAATTAGGATGGTGCAGCACCTTCATTCCATTTGTTGGCGAGAGCCCTGCATATTAGTCTGTTTGCCTTGTGATAAGTATTTTTAAGTTTTGTTAATGAAGGGTTCAAAGATTATGTTCATTTTTGCTTTTCCCTGACCTCCATGAAGCATTCCCTTTCTGTAGTTACCTCTCTTTTCTGTTGTGGATTGCATGTGCAGTGTTTTACAAATCAACGTTATCTCTACTAGTGGGGAGTAACTTGTCTCAGTTAATTGAAAAAGATGTTATCAGAGTTTAATTAAATGAACAGTGTGATAGTGGAAAGTAGAATGAATTCACTGAAATTTTAAAATTACTGTCGTCAGGCCATCCTATTTTTTCCATTAAAACAAAAGTTTTGCAATAGTGAGATCTTGAAAAACTTAGAAAACACAAAGCATTGCTGGTTAACCAGCAAACACTTTTTTTCTGTGGGAGGATCCCTGGATCCCCGATTTATTGTGTCCCCCCACTTTTCAAACCAATGTTACACCCTTCTGCCTACTTTGCTGTAGTTTGTCAAGATGTGGGCATGTGAGGCAAAAGTTTGACTGCTGTTTCCAATTAGTTTGACCAATCGTCAACCAATTTGTCTCAAATTGGAGACAAAATAATTCCTACAGTAGGCATATGGTGAGTCATTTTATTATTACTCTCTCATGTCAATTTTAAGTCTGTTTCTTTTCTAGCACATGCAAACATGTATGATGTTAATCTTGGAACACTCATTAGGGGGATGCCTCATTGACAGGTTGTCATTTTATTCCAGGCAATTTTATATTAATTAAACACTGGTGTGTATTGATTTATTTCTCTGAGGTTATGTACGATCTGCTGTTGCTTGAGGGAGACTTAACCTTTCATCAGTTTTTCATTCAGCATTTCATTATGACAACATTTTGAAATGTAATGTTTTCTGTTCATGTATTGACTTCTCATTCCTTATTAGGATTATTCCTTTGGCATTTTTGACACTGTTACACCTGTTCGAAGTACAGATGGATCCTTCATAATTTGCAGACAGGGCTTGTTAGAGAAGCACTTTTTAGGCAGCATTTTTTGTTTAAATGACTAGTGTCATTGATGTTGATTAACATGACACTTGGGTTTAGACATTTCGACTAAACTGCACAGCTGGGTGACCCAAAAGCATTTTCTTTTTGTAGGGAGTTTGGCACCCACCCATTGTACTTGATGATAATTGTACAGGATCCTGGAGACTGCAGTAGTTTGGGCTTCATTCAGCTGGCATACACTGGGTCCATTAATACCTGTGGAGCAAAGCCTTGATAGCCACTGCATACCTTAACGTTATAGCAGATCCAACTATTCATGGCAATCTAAAGGATGACTGGTGACATTATGTTTCTTTTTGAATTTCAAGATCAGTGTAATGGAGTAGAGACAAAAAAGCAGCAACATTTTACTGTCACTGTATCTTTCTCTCCCTTAATGCAGAAATGAACTCCACAAATTGAACTTTTGAATTCTCTAATGCAGAATATAAAGAACCAAAACTTTTAACTTGGTTACTTGGTTAGCAATCAAAGGCTCCAGGCTGCTGTAGGTCTAAAAATATATATTTTTTAATTATATTTATATAGATAGATAGATAAAATGTGTATATTTGATGCAGCTTTATGCATCCTGATTTGTTTTTTCTTTTCCCCACCTGTAGCACTTACCCTTTAGAAACATCACAGATGATGTGGTAAGATTTGAGAAATAGTTTTGCTTTCTCTTCTCTTGGTTGTCAATCTCTGCAACATCTAACATCACTAAAAGTAATCTAATCTGTTTATTTTCTGTGGCAATGAAATTGGTCTTCATTGCCAGACACCAGAATTCATTAACATTACAAAGCATTGACTGCTTTTCTCACTAACTAATGTCTTTTGTTGACCACATGTTATCTAGATAGTGCTTTGCTCAACATATGTTAAACAGATGTTCTGTGTATGTGCTTTGTTCATGCAGTTCACACTAATAGCATTGTTTTTCTAACTCATTAATAGGCTAATTGTTTTGTCTATTCTATTCTCTATTCTATTCTAGTATTAACCATTTAAATATGCTCATAATCTAACACATTGTTTATCTGTCTCAATTTGGCATTGTGTACTCATTACTACCTATTTTAATTGTGTTTTCTCTGTTGTCTGTACAGCTGGACAGATTCGCCAGTATTCGGATTCCGGGTAGTAAAAAGGAGCGGCCACCCTTGTCACACTCTAAACACAATACTAATGATTGGTCCATTTCTTCATCATCCACCTCACATCAGTTCGAGGAGCTTTCATCAAAGATCACCTCAGAAAAAGAGATCTTGGCTCTGTTTGAAAAGATGATGGTATGTTGTTTTATCATTGTACAATATTGTGTACATTGTACACACTTTCCTTTTTTTTATTTTTAGAAGTGGTCAGTTTCATAAACCAAGACTATTTGGGCTCGCTATTTTCTGAGAGGACATACTACAACCCCATATTGTTTGGCTGCTTGATATGTGACTGTGTCTGCCGTAAAGATGTTGGGAGATGACTTCCACTTGTTTTCACTCGTTATGAATTTAGGTCTGGGGCTGACTACCTCCAGACATACTTTATGTAGATGGAATGGTAGACACTCCAAACACCCATTAATGCAATATTCTTATAGTAACAGGCTTTCTTTGGAACACAAGAAATTGTCACTACATTTAAAAGTTCTGCTGTTGTGAATACAATAATGTCTAATCCTCTAATATAATATGATCCCCAATTTTTCAAACATAATTTCCAGAAATAAAACACTGTCTCATTTCTTCGCCAATATGGCGAACTGATAACAAAATCTAAGCTAAAGAGGTAATGGGACAAAATAAATATGGTAGAAATAAATAAGCTGTCTACACTAACACTTTGGACTTGAAGCTAATATTGCTAAAGTATTGTATGATTGATACACTGGGGAAAAACCAAAGCAAGTCCTGTTGCTAGAGTTGTTTCTAAAATCTAAAAAAAAACAAGAATATTGCACATTAAAGATTTGTCTGTTTCTGTTTTTTTTTTTTTCTTTTCAGGAGGACATGAACTTGAGTGAGGAAAAAAAGACTCCATTGAGAGACAAAGACCTCAACACAAAGAGAGAAATGGTCATTCAGTATGTTTTTACTGCCTCTAAAACTGTAAGTTTTTGAATGCATGAATATTTTTTGACTTAATTTCACTTCCTATGTTTTGAAATTGTGAACATTAATAAAAAAAGCGCTATTAGAATATATACGGATAAGTAAGATAATGTAGTAATAATAATACATATTGACTAGCTGTTAAAAATACAAGTGAAAACAACATAAATATTGCAACATTTTTTTATGTGTGTGTGTGTGGTGTCTAGGTCATTCACAGTCCCTCAGGTTGTGGCATTTTGATACATACTGGGCAGCAAGCTATGCCCTGTCTCCCCCTCCTAGGAGTATTTTTAATTTTGAGAGGTCATTTAGCTCTTTGAAATCTGAGATTACAGAGTTGAACTTGTTAAATGTTCCTTATTTCATTGAATGTTTTACATTGTAGGAGGAAATGCATCTCTGTCTCAACCTCGCCTGTCTTGTGTGAACAGTGACACACTGTTTTCTTTTGGTTGCTAGGATTTTTTGTGTCTTCCTTTTGTGATTGCCAGTTTGTGGTCACTGAGCCTGTACTTGGTTAGGATCTGTCTCTGCTTTCTAGCTCTGACAGTAGAGAGATATTCTGCCAATTCATAATATCTTTTTAGGGCCAGATAACAATCTGATCGACTTTAGCTTTTAGTTTCTTCTCTACAATGTTCCAAATAGGTTTCTTTTCTCTCTTTCTCTTTGTCACTCTCTCTCTCTGTCATTCTCTCTCTCTCTCTGTGTCTCTCTGTTTTTCTCTCCCTCTGTCTGTCTCTCTGTCGCTCGCTCTCTCTGTCTCTCTGTTTCTCTCTATCTGTCTCTGTCTGTCTCTGTCTGTCTCTCGCTCTGTCGCTCTCTGTCTCTCTGTTTCTCTCTCTCTCTGTCTGTATCTCTCTCTCTCTCCCTCTGTCTCTGTCTGTCTCTCTGTCGCTCTCTCTCTGTCTGTCTCTCTGTTTCTCTCTCGCTGTGTCTCTCTATCTGTCTCTGTCTGTCTCTCGCTCTGTCTCTGTCTCTATGTCTGTCTCTGTCTCTCTCTCTGTGTCTGTCTCTGTCTCTCTCTCTGTGTCTGTCTCTGCCTCTCTCTGTGTCTCTCTGTTTTTCTCTCTCTCTGTCTGTCTGTATCTCTCTCTCTCTCCCTCTGTCTGTCTCTCTGTCGCTCTCTCTCTCTCTGTCTCTCTGTTTCTCTCTCTCTGTGTCTCTCTGTCTCTCTCTATCTGTCTCTGTCTGTCTCTGTCTGTCTCTCGCTCTGTCGCTCTCTGTCTCTCTGTTTCTCTCTCTCTCTGTCTGTATCTCTCTCTCTCTCCCTCTGTCTCTGTCTGTCTCTCTGTCGCTCTCTCTCTCTGTCTGTCTCTCTGTTTCTCTCTCTCTCTGTGTCTCTCTGTCTCTCTCTATCTGTCTCTGTCTGTCTCTCGCTCTGTCTCTCTCTCTGTCTCTGTCTCTATGTCTGTCTCTGTCTCTGTCTCTCTCTCTGTGTCTGTGTCTGTCTCTCTCTGTGTGTGGTTTGCTTCCCCTCTTCCAAAAGGTGATCAAAATAGATTTTCAGCATTAATAATTTCTCTTGCTTTTGGGTGGTAGTGCATCACAACACAAATGAGTGAGGTTTAGTATTCATTCTTAATAACATTTTTGAGTACTGGAAGATAATTGATTAGATTTTGTGTATTTGAGTTTGTTACCATGGTTGATTGGTCCTCCTTCAAGTTTCAGCAATGAGCCCTAAGCTTTTCCTTTACTCCTTCTCAAAGCAGACAGATGGATCTTGATAGAGGGTGATAAAACTGTCAGTGTTCAGAGGAAAACGATTAAATCTCCAAAGAAATAGAAACTATGGATCATTCTTTCTCTCCCAGACCAAAAAAAGGCAAATGCTTTATATTGATTTCTCTTACCCTTAAGAATAGAATCCTATTGAAAGACCACAATTTGCAGGTGATACTCCATTAAATATCTACCCCAGAGCATGTTCATAGTTAATATGGGTTCAGTCTGTGATACTTAGTTTAAATAATAATGAAAATACAGCTTACCTGGGGCGTTGTTGATTTCATATTAACATAAGCTTAAGAACCTCTTTCTGAGGGCACCTTCTAACTTAAATCAACTGTTGTAACAAATATCACAGATATTAACCAATGATCAAGTTACCTCACATTGTATTACAGACCGCTCAGAATTTCCTTTGCATGTTTTTTAAAATTTATTTAAAGGTTTTCTGGTTAAGTTGGCTTGATGTATTGCAAAGAAGTGTTGCATTTATTATATTTGCTATAACCAGACATCCCACCAAAGTTGCCTTAGGCTATCCATCTCTACTTACCATGGGGACCAGCCTATTTATATGCCTGCATTTGTTTACTGGCATATCATATCGTTGAATTGTTGATATAATGATGTCGTACTGTTATGCAGAGCAACAACAAGGATGGCTGAAAGCGAAAGTAATTTATTATTTAATTCATTATTTTACGAGGCAGGCCAGGCTTTAGAATTTACCCCCTCAGACCAAAACCAGGTCCTTAAACAGTAAAACCCTCAAGGTTATGCTATACTGTAGTGATGGGCAGGTGAAGACTTATGAAGCTTTTGGGCTTTCTTTCTATTTGTGCCAAAAAAAGATTTGAAGATTTGGGGCTTCAAATGCAGCAAGCACAGTGACATCTGGTGGTTTGTAGAACTTATAGCAGCCTTTCACGACTGGTGCCAAAGCAGTACAACACCTTGTACCTAACAACCCTATTGTGTTTGTGCTGTCTTATTATTATTATTATTATTATTATTATTATTTGTCTTATGCCACATCTTAAATTGCTATGAGCTGGAATGAGCTAGAAACACGAAACATGGCCCAATAACTGGAAATGATGTGCATGTGCTTCCATAGAAAGATGAGCCCAATCGGCCACATGGCGGCGCTGTAATTAAGGCCCAAAAATGCAGTTTTGAACAGGCCACACCCCTCACACTGTAAGGGGTCCGAATGACTTGAAATTTCTCTCAAGTCCAGCTCAATGTGCTCTACAAAAAACCCTCTTGGACCACTAAAGTCCGCCTAACAAAATTTTCCGCCATTTCGAATAAAAAAAAAAAAAAAGACATTTTTGACATCTCCTCCTTAACCGTAGGTCCGATTGCTACCAAATTTTTGGTGGATCATCATTGGACGACTAGGGGGCACTACGAGGGCATAAAATGTGTGTGGCATAACACAAATCAGACTATGAATCAGAAAGATTTGTGAAAATGCAAAAAAGTGCACTTCTGTGCCACATTTGACCAGGTCCAGATCAAAATCTTTAAACTTCTAACAGTCTGTGTTGGCTTGAACCCAGGAATTGCTGCTTGCGGCTTTATTTTCAATTGTTTTAGTCTCATATGTGTGTGGTAAAAGTCCAAGAAGCCTGCATGTTATGATTAGATCTGTAATGCTTTTGTTCAGAGGTGCTGCAGTAAATATAGATGTTATTGTGCAATATGTTACAATAAGATAATTAATAAATGCATTAGCCCAAAAAGCCTAGCTATAAAATATTTTTGCTGACATGAAATATGAATGTATCTCAGTGGTGTAGTTTAGGCCCAGTGTCCGCTGTGGGCTCCTGCATTTTAACTTAATGGTGATTAGAGAAAGATATTCATTAAATTAGCCCATTTTTATTAAATTAATACCGTCAGGTGCAAATGTTCTCATACTTATGATTATGCCTTTCTAGTGTTCAAAGCCGTATTTCTCAATTATTCTTCTCTTTTCTTATCCCCTTAATGTGCCTACCACATAGTTTAGCTGCATAACTTTCAAAAATGTCAAACTGAATGAAGCTCTTTCTGATGCATGACGTTTGAAGGTTTGGGCGTCATCAGTCATGTGGTATTCTTCATTTGACACAAGCTCTGACAAAAAGTATTGAAACAGTGCGCTTCACAGGAGGGAAACAAGTTTCGGTGCTTCAGTATCATCTGCCCATCTCTACTATACTGTATCAGAGCACTTACTCTGCACAACCAAAGTTCTAAGAGTGAGTGTGCAGTGAGACACAGGGATCGAGGCACTGCAGCCACGCTCCATTTCTGTGTGCTGTTGTGAAAAGAGGAGGGCCGCAATGGAAAAGGTGGCTGAGATGGGGAAGTGATGGGGAGGAAAAAGCTGCTCCATTACCATAATTGTTCTATGCACAGTTATTTGAGAAAGAAGTGGGGAGTTGCGGGTTGACGTGATGAGAGAGGACAGTGATGTGTGGAGATTCATACTTGTTTGAAGTTAAATTTGACCGTATCTCACTGCTGTTGACCACACCACTCTTACTGGTGCAGTGAAAGGTTTTTGTTTTTTATATATATATATAGCATGGAATTGATATCAAGTTGAAAAATGTCCTTAATTGAAAGTGAAGAGCAAGAAGGGTCACACGGATACTCCCTGGGCTGCTTCTGCAGCAGATGATGTGGATGGGGCTGGAGTTGCAGGTGGGTCCATAGCTCCTCTGATGCCAGTGGGCAAACAGGCTGTAACTAATGCTCCTTTAACAAGAAAGGCCCAGCCAGACGTGCCTATTGCTGCCATGAGCAGCACTCATGGTTCTCTGACTGCTGAAGGCCTTAGAGATCCTGAAAAACAAACAGGCTGGTCATCATCATGTCTCTCCAGGACGGGAGAGGCGTTTGATCACTGGGCCAGAAGACGAAAAGGTAGGAGGACAGACACTTATTGTGTCCTTGATGGGTTGGTGTGCAGCCAGGGAGTGGGTGGTATTGGTGAAATTGGAGCCACTGTTCCAGTTACTCACGACAGAGCAAGAGACATACGGGCAGGAGTTGGCCTAGGCTGATGATGCTAAGAAAGAGTTGCAATCGTTTTAGCCATGATGAACAACACTAGAGGGTGTTGTTGCTGAAGAGTGCTAGATTCATAGGACTGCTACCTGATTGGGAGGTGAGTGCATTGATGGGGGAGCACATACCAAATAGAATCACTTTTCCCAGCGGTTCAAACTGGATACCAAGCTATTCAGTACTCACTATCACAGGAGAGCTGAAGCCATAATGATGCTTTTGCTTTCCCAGCTCTCATTCAACATGCATGTATGGATTTGACTCTGCCTATAAGGGTGATCAATTTCCCTTTCTAAGGCTACAGTCGTTGATGACTCAAAATAAGTGGGTTTTTTGAGTGAGATTTTGACAGAAATTTTAATTTGTATTATATTGAGGAGAATATCATAGACTGGGGCTTGAGGTGTGTGTGTGTGTGTGTGTGTGGGGGGGGGGGGGGGGGTTAGATTCTGTGCCCCTTTGAAAATGTGCTATCTCGGAAACTTGTCATTTTGGTGTGAAATATTCGGAGGTTTGAAAACTAATTAATAGACTTGATTTACCGTCCTATTAAAGAGACCTGGAGAATAAGCATGTGGGTTTATCCATAACCCTGGACTCGCTTAAGGATGTTGCCCGGAAAAATTAGGTGGTCAAAAAACATGTTGTCATTTTTACTTCAAATTCTAATTTAAAATGTCACTGCTGAGGGTGTTTTTATACTGGGAATTTGAACTTAAAAAAATGTTAATGTTTCCATGTTAGTTAAGAAAATATTTTACAGATACAGGTATGAACAAAATAGTGGAGTAAAAGTATGGTTCTCATAACATTTTTAAACTATGTTTTTCAAATTAAAAGAAAGATACAGTTGACATTAACAGTTTTTGCTTGACTTAATAATGGTACACCCACACCAGGAACACCACGCCTATGGTAAGGGCACAGTAGTTGAGAGTCTGGGTATTGATCAGATTACTTTTTTTCAGTGGTTTACAACCCTTAAACTAAAGGCCACATTCTACTTACTGTATAAAAGCCACTTACATCACTTTCACATGTCCACCCAGAGGCAGACTTACACCTATGCTAATATATAGTTGATGCACAGTGATGCTGTCATGTTTTATTGATTTTACCAGCACTATTGCAGTATACTATTATAGCTACTATAATAGCTACTATTGATTGATTAGCATTGTGTTTGAGAAACAGTAAATATAACATTATGCTATTTAATGGTAAAGCAACATGCTATTATGCTATTTAATGGTATACCATTATGCTATTTAATTTGTAGTAGACAAATTCGCATCCAATTGTATGGCTTTTGCAGATACTGATTTGCATGTATTTCCATGATGAGTGAAGTTAGTTTCTACTTGCGCATGAGATAAAATATGTATTTGAACCTTAAATATACTCTCTTTGATCTATGCAATTTCTTTGTCTGTTTAATGATTTTCCAACAGATGTGTGAATATAAAATAGCTGCCTGACATTTGCTTGAAAATTATGTCATTTTGTCTTCTTCTTCTTCTTTTCCTTTCGACTGTTCCCTTTCAGGGGTCGCCACAGCGAATCATGTGCCTCCATATAACCCTGTCCTCTGCATCCTCTTCACTCACACCAATTAACTTCATGTCCTCTCTCACTACATCCATAAATCTCCTCTTTGGTCTTCCTCTAGACCTCCTGCCTGGCAGCTCCAACCTCAGCATCCTTCTACCAATATATTCACAGTCTCGCCTCTGAACATGTCCAAACCACCTCAATCTGGCCTCTCTGACTTTCTCCGAAACATCTAACACGAGCTGTCCCTCTGATGTACTCATTCCTGATCCTGTCCATCCGTGTCACTCCCAAAGAGAACCTCAACATCTTAAGCTCTGCTACCTCCAGCTCTGCCTCTTGTCTTTTCTTCAGTGCCACTGTCTCTAAGCTGTACAACACCGCTGGTCTCACCACCGTCTTGAACACCTTTCCTTTCATTCTTGCTGATACTCTTTTATCACACAACACACCTGACACTTTTCTCCACCCGTTCCAACCTGCTTGCACTCGCCTCTTCACCTCTTTCCCACAGTCTCCATTACTCTGAACCGTTGACCCTAAGTAGTTAAAGTCCTGCACCTTCTTCACCTCTGCTCCCTGTAACCTCACCTTTCCACCTGGGTCCCTCTCATTGACGCACATGTATTCTGTCTTACTGCGGCTAAGCTTCATTCCTCTGTTTTCCAGAGCAGACCTCCATCTCTCTAGATTTTCCTCCACCTGCTCCCTGCTCTCAGTACAAATCACAATGTCATCCGCAAACATCATAGTCCATGGAGATTCCTGTCTAACCTCATCTGTCAGCCCGTCCATCACCAGAGCAAACAAGAAGGGGCTCAGAGCCGATCCTTGATGCAGACCCACCTCCACCTTGAACTCCTCTGTCACACCTACAGCACACCTCACCACGGTCTTAGAGCTCTCATACATGTTCTGCACCACTCTAACATACTTCTCTGCCACTCCAGACTTCCTCATACAATACCACAGCTCCTCTCTCGGCACCCTGTCATACGCTTTCACTAAATCTACGAAGACACAATGCAACTCCCTATGACCTTCTCTGTACTTCTCCATCAGCATCCTCAGCGCAAATACTGCATCTGTTGTACTCTTTCTAGGCATGAAACCATATTGCTGCTCACAAATGCTCACCTCTGCCCTAAGCCTAGCTTCCACTATTCTTTCCCACAACTTCATTGTATGGCTCATCAGCTTTATTCCTCTGTAGTTGCCACAGCTCTGCACATCTCCCTTGTTCTTAAAAATTGGCACCAGTACACTTCTCCTCCATTCCTCGGGCATCCTCTCACTCTCCAAGGTCACAAACTCTACTGCCACCTCTCCTAGACACTTCCATACCTCCACAGGTATGTCATCAGGACCAACTGCCTTTCCACTCTTCATCCTCTTCAACATCCTTCTCACTTCACTCTTGCTAATCTTTGCTACTTCCTGCTCCACACCAGTCACCTCTTCTACTCTTCGTTCCCTTTCATTTTCCTCATTCATCAACTCTTCAAAGTACTCTTCCTCACCACCAGTCATTTTACACACTACCATCCTGTGTTGTCTGGCTACACTCTCCCCTACCACTTCTTTACAGTCACTGGTCTCTTTCAGATTACAACGTCTACACAAGATGTAGTCCACCTGAGTGCTTCTACCTCTTATATGTCACCCTATGTTCCTGCCTCTTCTGGAAGAAAGTGTTCACTACAGCCATTTCCATCCTCTTTGCAAAGTCTACCACCATCTGACCTTCTGCGTTCCTGTCCTCAAGTCCAAACCTGCCCATCACATTCTCTTCACCTCTGTTCCCTTCACCTACATGCCCATTGAAATCTGCACCAATCACCACTCTCTCACCTCTGGGGATGCTCTGCATCACTTCATCTAACTCACTCCAGAATTTCTCCTTCTCTTCTAACTCACATCCTACCTGTGGGGCATAACCACTCACAGCATCACCCCTTCAATTTCCAGCTTCAGACTCATCAACCTGTCTGATACTCTTTTCACCTCTAGAACATTCCTCACAAACTCTTCTTTCAGGATAACTCCTACTCCGTTTCTCTTCCTATCTGACCCATGGTAGAACAACTTGAACCCTGCTCCTAAGCTTCTAGCCTTGCTACCTTTCCACCTGGTCTCCTGGACACACAGTATGTCCACCTTCCTTCTCTGCATCATGTCAATCAACTGTCTAGTTTTCCCTGTCATAGTCCCAACATTCAAAGTCCCTACTGTCAGTCCTATATTCTTAGCTTTCCTCTTCTATCTCTGCCTATGAACACACCTTCCTCCTCTCCTTCTTTGTCTTTGAGCAACAGTAGTCCAATTTCCACCGGTACCCTGTAGGTCAACAGCACCGGTGGCGGTCGTTGTTAACCCGGGCCCGACCGATCCGGTATGGAAGTCATTGTCACGATTCGCATTTTTAATTTGGCATGTGTTTTACTTTGGATGCCCTTCCTGACACAACCCTCTGCATTTATCCAGACTTGGGACTGGCACACGAAGACACTGGCTTGTGCCCCCTTGCAGTTGCATTTAAAATGATGTCATTTTGTGACGTGATTAAATGCCCAGTACGTTCTACAATATCTTATATCCAGCTTATTCAAATAAGATATAATAGATTCGAACTGGACGAGTGACTGACCAATATTTCCATGCTGTGGGCTATTTTTTGGGATGGCAAGGGTAAACATTCATACAGATATTGTAGACAAAGGTGGCTTTTGTAACCATTGCATAGTGCCGGCGAAGGTATGTGTTCTTTTGAGTGCCATTTAGTTAAAACATTGACATGGGGTCTTTCTGTCAGTGTACTGACTCTTCAGACTTTTTGGCCTCATGTTGTTTTGATCACTTTCCCCTCTGGCTACGCTAAATAGATTTCTTCCTCTCTTTCTTCCAGGGTAACTTGAGAAGCAGCCATCAGATATCTCCCCAGGAATTCCTGGGAGAGCTGAAGTCCGGGGTGATGGACGCACGTCTGTTTGCCTGTCTAGACTCATTGCGAGTGTCCCTTACCAGCAACCCTGTCAGGTACAGTACAAGATTATGACAGTGTATTTGCTCTCTTCAGTTTAAGTGCCCTCACTATTGTCTCTTTTGTAATTATTTCTGTCAATAATTGCACAGTATAAAGACATTTTGTTGGGTTCACATCATATGCCATGTTTTATTAAATATTTGTGTATATAAATTATACCCTTTTTAAAATTGGATTACTTCATCAAAATATAATTTTCATATTACTTTGTTATGCAATGAAACGATTCAAACAAGACATTGGAAAAGGTATAGAGTAACAAAGTGAACCGAGCTACAGCTCACATACCGTGCGGTTGCGGCTGTGAAGATCATTCCATGCAGCGGTGTGAATCAGAGTTGTAACAAATGGAAAATGCTTCATCAGGAATAAAACATAGCTTGGTTACTGAATTCATTCAGAACTGACCCAGAATTAGAAGGAACTCAATTAAACTGTCGATTGTATAGTATAGAGTTCTATTAAGCATAATCTCTTGCTTCAGTCCATCATAAGCAGTGTGAGCAACAGCCTTTTAAGATTGTTGATGAGTTGTTTCTTACTGCAATGCCCCTTGGGAGTCTTAGTTGACTTAATGCATAGTCTTGTGCAGTTTATTTTTTATAATAACTTTAAAGACTTTTTTCCAACACAGTGTCTCATTGTTTGTGCTGATCATTTTATGAGGAAAGAATGTACAATGTACATTCAAGCCTAGAGGTGCTCCAACTGTAAGTTACTTTAGTTGTCTGTGAGAAAAATTAATAGGACTCCCAGAACTCTGGATGCCCATATAACTTCTCCACTATTCTGTACAGGCTAGCAGTTATAAATCGTGCGTAATTCGCGTGGGCACGTCAACTTCCATACAGTCTAATTAAATTTAATCCAATAACCTACCCAGGCCTTTGTCCATTTGTTAATCAAAATATTTTTCATATGTTGGCAGGTTTTGGATGCAGTGTTCATCCCTGTCAGTATTTTTTATATAGGACAAATACTTAATGAATGACAGTTATGTAATTTTCACATTTAATCTAACCTAATATTCATACTGTCTCTTTATTAATAATCGCTCACTAATCACTGTCCATGTTGTAACATTTTTTAGCTTGTTTACATACCTGCATGTTAGACTACACTGTCAGTGTATAGTCATTAGTTTTTTTTTTTTATAAGTAATTGAAATAGATGCTTTCATATGTGCATTTGTAAAAGGCCCCATGGGCCACATTAATAGATCAAGGAAATTAACTATTTGAAATTTGGGGTTTTTGTTTACTTTCCATGTAATTTGTTTCTCTGTCAAATATACACACATTTTTAAAGCTGTTTGACAGCATGTTGTTTATAGTGGTCATTTTTAAGACTGGGATAAGAGGGTATGCACTGGTGCACATCCTGAACATTATATTGTTTGTGGTAGGATGGCTAGTTTTATGTCACAATGCTTAGTCAAAGTAAAGGTTTATTTGTTGTCAGTACAAAGTAAATCTGACTCTGTGACGGGGGGGGGTTGTTCCTTTGGTGCTCTCTAAGCCACATTGACAGACAGATCCCTGGCAGTCTTGTCTTGGTTGTCTTACTCTTAGATTTCGATTGTTGCTTTGGGCTCTCTCTGAGGTTGGGGATTAGCAAGTTTGTTTCACATTATCATATACTCTGCCAGAACCATTTTAAAGGCATTCAAAAACCTAAACTCAGACATTTAGTCCTCACTGACTTTTTAACACTACCTACTCCTACCCCAGACACACACGCGCACACACACACACACACACACACACACACACACACACACACACACACACACACACACACACACACACACACACACACACACACACACACACACACCCACACACACACACACACTCATGATTGATGTCATGGATACATAGTTTGTGTGCAATACAGGGTTTGTACAAAATTAAAAAAATAAGTTTTGGAAGAATAAATTAAATTAGTTTCACAAATATCTACAGGTGGTTCAATTAAGATTGGTTGAGAAAATCCCTATAATGTTTTAATCGACTAATTAAACGTTAGAGCAGATCACCCAAATAAGAAAATGGATGTGGAGAAGTCACTAATCAATCGCTTCGTGTGGGTTGCATATACTTCACAATGCGTTCAGACGTGGATGTAAATCTACTGGGTTGGGAGTTGAACACGGACTCTTAAGCCTGTACTGGCTCTTCAGTTTTGCGAGCACCGGTGGATTGAGAATGCCAGTGTCTCAGAAAGAGGAATGCTGCTCTGGCCGCACCTCAAACACTACGTTGAGATGGTAGGAAAAGGTGAACTACAAATCCAAAGGTGAAGTCATTTGAGGAAGTGAAGATCTTCTGGGCTGATGCTCTCTGGGGATATTTAACAGAATTGCAAGAGAAATCACCCCGTTCAAGCAGACCAACCCATGCTGCCCTTTCTCTCTGAGGACATATACAAACTGATTAAAGGTAAGGATATACATATTGGTGGTGTCATTGTTAATTTATTATTCTATACACTGCAGTCTATCAGATACACACATATATGAAGTGTGGTTATTTTTCACTTGTTTTTCTTTCTATTATAACTCTAAATCCAGAGTAACATGTTAACATGTTATGTTGTATAAGTGTAATAGGTTCATAAAACATCATAAAGCTGTCATAGTAGGAGTCATAAGACACAGGTAAATTAACCGCATTGTTGTCCATAACATATTTAGTTTTGGTTCTCATTTATACAATACACAATTGCTAGAAGAACAATTGTAGCATGTCTTGTCCAAATTACAAGCAATAGACAACACTGAAACAATTATTCCACCATAACAATGTGGCAGCCACATAAAGTTTCAAATTTTCCCCCTTATAACAAGGAATACCATGACATGAGGGTCTAAGGATAGAGGATGTGAATTTGTGATTTGTGATATTGGGTTATATAAATAAAATTTGACTTGACTTGATGCTCATAATAGTTTAAGATAAAGACAACATGTACCTCGTGTAGTATCTGATGTTTTTATTTTTTCTTGACATTTAATGAACAGAATAGAATCAGCATACAGCGCTGTAGTTTGTAATGTCTAAGTTATGAGTGGGTTAATATTCACTCATTGGTGTTTAATTCAAAAAAGAGTAATATACATGACTTATTGTGTGTAAATTTGCAAATTATGAGTGCTCAAACTGAAACATAAAATCCTTTAATTTTAACTGTTTGCAGGGCTCATGGGCCGATTTCTGAAGGAAAATAACCTGTAAGAGGCCACATCCACACTGAAGCTCCTCCATGTCCCTTTTCAGGACTGTAGTCTACAGAGACAGTTCTCAGATTGATATTGGATTTACAGCAGATGCCACCCTGAACCAACTCTCATTCAGAGAGGCATTTAAGATACTCTTGATCACACTACTTGAGTTGCTTGCTGAAAAAGGCTCCAGTGCATCACCAATTAGTGAGAAACCCAAGACGCTTGACCGAAGGAGCTGTGCGTACCTCAGATGAAAACATACTTGTTGAAGCTAAACATTTAGATGGGCAGTGTGTAAAGATATTCTCAGAGGGTTTAGGGAGTTTTGTGACTCAGCTGCTCTTCAGGCTAAATTCAGGGAATTTGACCCCAAAACAGATTTGAGTGTATGAGACAATGTGGACAAAACCATAATTTTCCAAGGTGTGGGATGTGGTGAAGATTCTACTTGTCCTATCTCATGGACACGCCAGTGTTGAGAGAGGATTTTCCATCAACAAAGAGTTGACTGTGAAGAATCAGAAGGAGAAGTCTCTGGTCGCTCAGAGGCTCATTAGGTTTTCCATCATATGATGTAATGCAAATTTCAACCGAATTTTGAGATAATCTGCAAAAGAAAATGTGAATTAATGCATATTTCCATCCACTACTGTTATGTGATTATTAGGAGTTGGGTCGTCGAGATAAACAACTGGTTGCACTAATTTTCCAGTCGGTTGCCATTAAACCATTGCAGAAGAAGAGGACTCAACAAGATGACGTAATTAAATGATCGCCAGTCTAACCTCAAACTGTGAAAAACAATGTAGTAAATGTGATGGAAATATAGCATTTCTGTTTGTTTCATGTATTAATTTGAGGAACGTTACAGTCTCCTCATTGCTCCACAGAAATCTGCTGCTATTTTTCGTCTTTTCAGTGGAGTGGAGTCACATGCTTCATGTACGTCATGATTTATTAGGTTAGTGGTAAATAGGAGGGATAGTTGGTTTAAAATCCCCCAAGTTTGTATTCCAAAAGACAGTTCCTACCTGACACTGCTGCCTTCTAAAGTTCTGCTGATGTTACTGGATAAAATGTTTATTTACTTATTTTCCAAACATCTTTGCCTCACATTCTTTTATGGTATTTAAAAGTAGAAATTCTCAGGGTTTGACACATTTTATTCTGTAAGCATCTTACTGATGTATCAGTGTTAATTAAATAAATGTTCATTTTTGGATCAAACCACATGGTCATTGATTTTATTTAAGGTATACTGTATACTACTTGTGGTTAATTTCGACTTTTTATTCTTGTTTTTCATGTACACACAGACATTTCACAGAATGTGTGGTCATAGAAATTTGCTTAAAAGTTATGGAAAAGTCATGGAAATGTTATAGAGCACCTATCTGAAACAAGTACACATCACCTGCACTTTTTTACACAGGCAGACTCAACTCTCTCTTTCTATGTGTTTGTTTATACTGTTTATCACAAGAAACTAATGAACACTTCACACGTCAGCCAGTCAGTTTTTTTTTTCATTGGCCACCATATATGTTAGATCAATCTATAGTAAACAGTGTGTCTGTATAGATGAATCCTATTACTGGCTGTGCAGTATAAAATCAAAATTGTTCAGAAGGAACAAAATGTTTTTATATATTTCATATTGGCTTAATATTGTAATTGGTACTCTCTGTCTCTTTATTAGCACAAAATATTTTAGCCCTTGAATCTATCCCTAAAACCATCCTTTTGGATTGGTACTGTATGACTACCCTTCCCTTTTCTTACTTCTCTTCCTTTTCCTTTGCCTCTAACTAGTTCAGCATCATTGAATGAAAATTAGTTTATTTATATGTTGTTAACACAGCTGGAATCTCTCATCTCATGAATTTTACCAGGTCTAAGCCTTCTCATGACTAATAAAGCCTTCCTACTGCCAGGCTCATCTTTTTGAGTTTGCATGTGAATAGCACTCACGCCCACTGCTGCTCTCGCCCACCTACTTACACAATAGTGCATGAGTGACTGCGCATGGATGTAGGAGGTAAAGAACAGAGACTTATTATACATCATTATGTTTTCTATAACCTCTTGAGCACTGCTCTATTAAGATGGCTAAGAGAAAATTGGCACAAAGAGCTTTTAATCATGATGAATCCACTTTTTGTGAGCCTTTGTTCTTGATTAGAATAAATGACATTAGCAAAAATGTACAAAAAAAAGTTGGCCCGATTGAGCAGAATAGTTCACATCCTTCGAGCTGGCAGGAATAATGAAGTCCATCACTCTGTTTTTCTCAAACTGTAAAACTAACCTATTTCCTCCCACATTCTTTACTCAATCGACACCAAACTTGCCACACTGCATCTTCAGGCTGTCCTCCACAAACGATCCAGCCAGATTTTTGAAATATCAAAAATTAAGCCCACAGTGCATCAAAATGTTTTACTGTAAACAGCTACTGCAAATTCTCGATAAAATAAATGTCTGATGTTTATGAAAGAATTTTCAAAATTTTACAGTTATTGTAGATGTAGAGTGGTAAATTTCAGAATTGCATAAACTGAATTTTTGACAGTATTTTGAATTCCATACTCATCTAAACCATTGTAGTCAATGAAAATAGAGCATCTTCAGTTTGTCATTTATGGAGCATTCAAGTCTTCTCTATGTTGTCTAGATGAAGTCCACAAATTCTCAGAATTTTGTCTTGATAACTGAATTTTTGACACTAGTTTGAAATCTGCCTTTTAGCTGTTATCACAACCCTGGTGGTGGCATAAGTCGTAGTGTGGAGCCACCTCCCATGTTCCTGTTTCTGCTGGTAGCTCAATGTGATTATGACATGCCATTAGTGACAAAGGTTGTGAGTTCAAGAACTGGGTGATGCACAATGAACATCTTATATCTGTAGTCATCAGCCCTGTTCCATGCATGTTTTAGGTATCTCCCCACTGTAACACACATGTTTCTAATTATTAAGTCATTATCCAGCCCTTGACAAGCTTCAGCTGCTTCCTCTCACATTTTTTGCTCAATTGACACCAAACTAACAAATGGTTTCTCGCTTGGTAGGTAGCGCAGCAAGACCGTGACTTTCCCTTAGTGTCAAAGGTTGTTTCTTCTTCTTCTTCAAAATGACCAGTCCTACTCACAACTGTACAGCAGCTATGATTATTTTTAGAATTCCAAGATTGATCTGCATCTGGAATTTTGTGCTTTTATTTTAGTGACAACCAAAAATGTAGGAATTGAGATATTACAACATGCACAAAAACTTTATTTCCCATTAAACGTATGATACTGTATATAACAAATAAATAACGTATATGATAGCTGGCTACATCAGCTGTCTTAGCAGTCCCTTAAACTGACGGAAATAGCAAGTCTATGCGTACCCACTGATGTTTATGGGACCCTCACCTGTGTGATCCCCGAGGACAATGTGACCTGTAGGCACCAACTTTTAATGAAGTCACCACTAGTAAAATGGACAGTCGGGCTCATGTTTAATGACATAGTTTGGCTTGACCGTAAATCTGTCTTGGCTTGAAACACTGGGCCAACAGCGGTAACCTCTTGCTATCTAATAGCACCATTACAGTCCTGAGTTGTGGGATTGATTTGGCAGTAAAGGTATTTTGCCTGCCACTGTTTTTGGATGTTGATCACTGTCACTTTCTTGGCACTGTTGTAGCAAACTTCTCTCACTCATTGCCTCCATCCAATATCAGGTGCTTGCATTCTGCTAGTATAGGCTGACAGACTTATATGCTCCCTCATCAGATTCCTTCTGGCAGAGCAGACTGACTTAGAGTTAATTTGGTACTTCCTGCAGCTCCAGAGTGTCACCCTTTGACGCTTGCCTCTGACCCCTGTATACCTTACATACCTCAGCTTCTTTAGCTCTCTTTCCATTTTTGTGAAGAGAGGCCACAGTACTAGTCCACAGGACCAGCAAGGCTGCAGGATGTAATTGTATTAAATGGATTTGATAAATGGATGTGACAAACAAGTGGAAATTGGTTTTTGATTTTATATTAAAATTGACCTTCAGGTTTAAGGCTCCAGATTTTTATTTTTTTTTTTCAGTTTAGCTATAAAGTAGGGTAAAGTTTAGCATCCCTCTCCCTTACACCAACATTCTCTCATAAACCTGCCACCCATGTACTGCACACAAAGACTCACAGTTCCTTAAACCGATCATACTGATAGTGTTGTCTTGAGTACAAAATATATGCACAAATGTCTTCTTTCTTATTATACTTATTCGAATTATACACTCAGTGGCCACTTTATTAGGTACACCTGTAAAATCTAATGTAATCCAATATAAAAGCTCAGCCATAAATTTTACCTTCACAAAGATAATAATGTTCAGTTTTGATTGACACTGTCAGTTTCTGTCATGTTTATTATTGAGGTTGTGGTGTTGTATTCACAGGTGTTTCTAATGTTTTGCCCACCTTATTTACAAACAAGAGGGAGGGAGAATATTAATAACACATTTCAATATAATATATTTCAATACAATAATTTCAAACATTTAATTATTTTAATACTTTGAATATTAAAACAAAAATGTCTGTAATTTGTAATATTTTTTCAATCATCAGTAACATTTCATAAGTAACATAGGCAATTTAAGATTGACCTACTAAAGTGATTTTGATGTGGTGTGAAATATGCTTTTGTATATAAAAAGTTTTTTATTGTAAACAAATGTGTATTTTTTTCATGCATTTGATGTTTCTCGCTAAAATGGTTAGTTGCGCCTAAGTATCTACTTTGATGAATATTCTCAAAGTATTTATTTTGGCAATTTGGCGAAGATATATAGTTATATTACAGTTTTAACTGTTATTATTAAAAATTATTATAAAAAATGTGCACTATTTACAAAACTAAAATCTATATAAACATAAACAGTATCATATTTCTTAGTTACCTTAACATTTGAGACATTTTAGAAACTTCTTTCTTAGTTTTATTGTTGTTAGTGGCAATCTGCTAGAGTAAAGTCAGTCAGTCCTCACTGAATGAATTTATCTCTATTTTTATTTCGGATGTCCCGCATTACTGTGACTTCAGCCTCCTCCTCTCTGTCCCTGGAGAACCCTCCTGTAGTCAGTTAACTTGCTATGCTCAGGATGGCATTTAAAAGTTAATTTTTTATTTCTGGTTCATAACTTGCTTTAGTGGAGTGCAACACTGTGCTGCACTGACTAGGAACCTTGGAGGCATTCTCCTGAGACTCTGTTAGAAGTCAAGCTACCTTAGCTGTGAAGTTAGCCAGATAAGGTGCCTCATTTTTCTCTTTGATTTATGACTGTTTTTGATTCCCAGGGAATGGGAAGATGAATTTCTTTTCCTTATTTTTTAATACTCTCTCCCTTGCTGCGTTTCTTAGTGTCTTTCTGAGATGACAGCCCTCAGTCGAATATTACTGCTTCTTTTGCATCTGTTGATGGTGAGGTTTAATTACAGTATGCCTCTGATCTCAGAGTGACCATTAATTACTGTTTATTGCATTGTATAAATATCAAATAAACGGAGCTTACACTATCCCATCCACATCTCGGGAGACTGACCAAAAATTTTATTCAATGTTTGCACAAGACTCGGAAGATTGTAAGTAGCCAGATTTATGTGCGTCAGTTGCAGTTGGACTGCTGCTACCAGAATCATATTTCTATACACTGTCCATCAGTGTCTTAATAGTGAGTACTATCCTGGTTCCTGAACTACAATTTTTTCAGCAGTTCACTTTGGTGACGTGCTCATTGATGGCGATTTCCTTGGTGGGAAAAACAGCTAATTACAGCTTTGTAGATTGGATTGAGAATGGTGGTCATCTTCCTATGCCAGCGCCAATCAAAAATCACAAATTGTGGATGGGATCAACACAGATATACAGGTTGATGTAAGCTGACTCACAGAAATAACACTTCTTCTTAGATTGACATGACAAACCTTTACTGCTACTAGCAACCACTACCACAGCTTCTGTGTTGACTGAAAATGATGTTGATAGGACACAGACATCAATAAATACTGATTGGTTAAGGTAAAATAGACACAATCATTTGTGTAATTTATTTATTTAGTTTAGTAAATAGACAATATTTACTGGGGACAGTGCACCTTAATTAACACTGAAATTTAAAAACACATTAAAACACATGTGCCATGGTTAGCTCAGTAGCTTATTTGCACCCATAGGCTCATATATTTGTGAAATGTGTGCACTGCTGGTGGAGTAAATAGACCACGCACCAAAACGTCTGCTCTGTGACCCAGGCCATGCTGCGCTAGGATGTACATGTCTTTTCTGTGCCTTATCTGTATGATGCCTAATGACAATAACAATGTCACCAGGTTACAGTCAGACATAAAGTAAAGACAAGCTGTGGGAAGTGTTTGCAGATAATTTTTGCACAACACGGCTACAAACACTGAGGACATTCAGGCAAAGAATGTGATTGAAGTTTCTCATTTGGGATGTGGGAGGGTTGCCAGATGTTAGGAACTAATGAAATCCAAGGGCTTCCAGAGCATGCTGGATTAGCAAACATAATCTAAAATACTAATTTAGAGGCTAGACCCCATGTTATATACAAACCACTTAACAGTAGAAGGATAAAGAAACAGTTCACTATATGAATAGAACTGCTGATTCCTCTTTGAAAGTTATTATCAACATTTTTATTTATCAACTACAATACTACTATTTTACTATTATTTTATTAACTACTGTACTATAAAAATTGCAGCCTTATTATATATATATATATATATATATATATATATATATATATATATATATAAAAAGTATAGCTCTAGATTAGTGTGAGGGGGGTCACACCATCCGATTAATTGCATCAATCAACAGTATGGCTCTCAGATGATCAGATAGATTGCTGGCACGTTAACAATTTTGGTCGGCTTTGGTCGGCTCCGCGGTCCGATTTCCTACATGACTGCTGTCAGGCGATCCGTTATAAATTGTAGTGAGCTTGTTTTAATATTATTGCAGTAGTATTTTACAAGTTGTGGCTAAAACTGCAGTCTTTAGACTGCTGTGATATAAAACTGAACTTTGCTGCAGTACAGACAGACCATATTGTCTACATCTTTCATAATAGAATTGCAAAATGTAATGCTGTCTTTTTCTCTTTTTGTCAACATTGAAGATGTAGCAATTTTGTTTAAATAAACTTTATTGTAATTGTCACTGTCACTAGACAAAAGCAACGGGGGGTTTCGTGTTTACGTTCAGTTTGAGCATTTAAACATGTAGTGTCAACACAACATACAACAACAGAATCGCACAGTGTCTGCCCAGCTTTATCTTCCTTATCCCAGCTCTCCCTGACTTTCAACTATGACAGAAAGGCACACCTCTTAGATACATTATTGTAGCCTGATTGTTCTTGCTCTTGAAGATGAGACTTTTCACCAGGTAATGTGGAAAGCTATTAGATCGTCCCTTTCTGACCTGTGAGATTGTCTAATTTTGCCAGGTCCTTTACTAGAAGCCTTTGAAAGCTGACTTATGTCACCACTTTCCCCGTCCACTTTTTACTTGTGTTTCAAGGCAGATGTCTTTCAAATTTGTTGCAGCTGATGTGACAGTGCAGGCCTGTTGGCTTTCTGTGCAATAGTTCCTGCTATAGACCAACTGATTATTTTCCTTTGCTCTCTGCCTCACCTACTGATGGTGAAAAACTAGCATGCAGTTACCACTGGGCTATGCATTTCAATGAAGCTCATGTCAAGACCTTTGCCTTGCCTACTCTATAACCAGAATGGCCTGGGCTGAGTGTAGGGTAAATAGATTTTTTTTTCTCAAACATGAGAGCCTCATTCCTTAGCTGCCTTGGCAGCACCCTTCCCTGTCCTCATCAGCATGGCGATGACATCAGCCTCCCTCATTTTCTTGACCCTGTCACACACACAGCACACAGTCATTCACCTTGATGATATGGAGGCCTACACTGCTTGTAGTGGAAGGCAGTTATTAATATGGTTTTTATAAAAACACTATATCAAATTGAATATAGACATAAAGCCTTATGATTTTAAATTAACCATTCACTACCATTGTATATGCTTAAATCACTATGTTTGGAGCATTTCAAGATCAGTGTTATTGTTTCTATTTGTTTGTACAATGAATGCCCTTAAGTATATTAAAACCCAATACATCATGGTTACATGCTATGTTTACATGGTATGATTCCCAGTATGAAGTTGTTTGTTTGTATAAAATTGTATGCACAAGATGGTCTAGACTTTTGCAGTATTTCTGAGCAAAGAGGAAGCATTGCAAGTACTGTAGTTACTGAGCTGTGATGTCTCAAATGATAAGCTGATGTTCAATGATGATTTTACAAACAGAAAATGCAGATGATTGCCCAACTCTAGTGTACATGAGACGGTTACATGTGTATAATGCCCACTACTGTACACTTAACACATTTGAGCACTTTGTAACATTGTTTTGAAACAGTACATGGGTCTCGGTTTAAATCACCTCACCAGTAAGCCAACCTTATAGAGTTATAGAATTTAAAGCACCAAACAAAGCGCATTCCCAGACAGGGCGCTGCCTGGCAGCAGTGGTCCATTGGACTTTTTTCAGTCAAAATAAAGCAACTTTACCTTCAAATTGTATGCCATGCGCATTCAGATTTGATGTGTAACCCTTCTTTGAAACAACTACCCTTACATATATATATATATTGAGTCACTGCACTAAAGTCAAAACTAGAGTAGCGTTTTTTTTTGTGTGGAAAATGCTAAATGGAAATCACCTGTCACTTGTGTGCAGTCATGGTGTGATGTAAGGTAATTAAGACAAAACAAACAAAATAAGCTTTTACCATCTGTTAGAGATAGCCATAGTTTTTTAATACAAAAAAATTCTGTTTGTCACTATTCTTTACCAGATACAACAATGTAACAACAGACAAATATATTCATGGACACACATACCTACAACCCCATACTCCTTCTCAAGAAATTAAATTCAGATAACAGCTTCCCATGTTATGTTGTCACCTTGAGAATTTCTGTAAATGTGATGCTAGGAGGCATGCAGCTTGTTGATTAGAACAGTACAAACACTGAATGTTAATGTTCAGAGTTCAGTACATCTTGGTCACAATTATATAAAAACAAATTAAAGGGATCCTTACTTGATGTTTGGTTGTTATTTTAGTTTTTATCATGTGTTTTATGTAAAAAAAAAAAGAACAAATACATTGTTATTAGATTTGTAAACTCTCAAATATTGTTATGGATGTTATCCTCCAAAATTCATTATCAGTCAGGCTATATTATATATATATATATATATATATAAAGTAACTGCTTTCCATTTGTTGTTTCCCTCTGTCTATAATATTTTAGTGCAGTTTTTCTTATCAGGCATACAATCCTATGTTTACTACTGCTGCCTTTCTCCTCAGCACAAACTACTGAATTCTACATGTGTTTTTCTGTCTCAAATCTTTCCACAGTGGTTGATGAGTATGAAAGCGTTGTTGTCAGTCGTGCACTGTTATATTGATTCAATGTTTGTTGTTTCAGTTGGGTGCAGAGCTTTGGTCATGAGGGTCTTGGACTGTTGCTGGACATTTTGGAAAGGTTGCTGTTCAAGAAACAGTAAGTTTATGCATTCACTTGTGTATTCTTGTACAGACTCTTTCCTAGGCCATTATAATTATTTGTGTGTTCATACAATCACTTCTAACAAATCATAAGTAATCAAACAAAGTTGTGTAGTTTTGATAATTTTCCTGTTATTTAGTCATTTTAACAAAATACTGTAATTCAGACCCAAATGTACACATTTACTAATAACAAAAATTGTATTTATATTGACAATGGTAAAGTTAAGTCCCTTTAGTGTTAAAATTGTTTTCTATCATCAGCACTTTATTTCATTTGTTTGTAGTCTTTGTGCTATACATTAGAGATGAACTGCTCCTCATTACTCTCTTGTGTCCCTAGGCAAGAGAAAATTGACAAAAAGAACCAACATAAAGTTGTCCAGTGTCTCAAAGCCTTCATGAACAATAAGGTAATGACAATAGATTGTTTTGTGAGTAAACCAAATTGATAATGTTTCTTAATTTTGGTTGTACAGTAAGTTGCCAATTGACATATAACTTTGTTTAACCTTAAATTAATGCTTTTATTCTCCTGAAACTAGGGGTGCACTTCTTTACAGCTTTGGTTTAAAGAAGTTTTTCATTAAATGTAAAATTTGTTTTACTGTTGTGTATATATTTTTCAATCAAAACAGTCAGCAAGGCTGTATTCTCTGATCTCTGAAATCAGTAAAACTACCTACTAATCAGAATAATTGTTTGCACTCTTGTAAATTGTTTGTGTCTGTGGGCATAATAGCCCACATTAACTTTATTTGGAGTATCTGTGATTTGATGAACTTTCATAGACTAATTAAAGGGGCAGGTGTGGTGGTGGGTGTACAGTACTACCACAAGAAGTCAGAATTTGACAATTCCTACGCTAATATTGTTAGAAAATACATCCTAAAACTAATATGTGAGTTTTGTTTGTTTCCCCCAAGAAAAAAATCCAATCTGAAATTACTTTTGAGTTAAGTCTGATCTCCAAGGGTAATTTTAATCCCATCGACATTAACATCTGGTGTTTTCATGCAATTATCAAATTAGGCACCTGGGATTTCAATTACAAAGGGCAAACAATATGGAGCCAGTTGAAGGGAGTTTTACTAATGTCCTGATGCAATCTGGATGACACTGTGTGACACATTTGCACAGATCTAAGGTTCCTAAAAGTTCCCACTCTGGAGTTGGTACTTTCTATTGGCTCAGGAACTATAAGAGAGAGCATGAGAGAGGGAAAGAGATGCCATTAAGAGAGGGAGTGAGAGAAACACAACATCATTTGCTGATTGTTTCAATGTGGTAATGTACTACAGCACAAATTAACAACCATAAATCACCGAACAGTGTTTCTCTGCCTCCATGTCTCGGTGCTGTTTTGTTGTGTGTGAATATTGCGAGGCAGACAAAACGGTCATTTTTAAAATCTGCCGTCGGTCTGTTAGCCTAATCTTTCCGGTTCTTAAAATGGATTGGAAATGCAAAAGGATTGCGCGAAATAGACTTTTAGTTACGGATTTTCCTGAGTTTAGTTCCTGGGAGTCCTTAGCTCTTGGGACTGTTTGGTCCAAATAAGCCATAGCTCAGTTTTACCTATAGAAGTGAAAGAAACAAAATGGATTTGAAAAGACATAGAAAGTAGGGCAGGGCAATAAACCGAAAATGGACTGAAAGTGACATTATGCATCTTTCACCGACCTAATTTAAGTCACGTCATTATGTTTGGTAAATTGATTTTCTTCAGACAAGCTGTCATTTGTAGCCTACCCCTTAATGCTTCTGAAAGTACAATGAATCAGTCAGTCAGTGTGGAAGTTTTTGTTTTTCCAAAAACTTTAATAACTCATTTTGTTGTTTAATTACAATTTGATTGTGCAATTTGTTTAATTTAAGCAACAGAATTTAGCAAAACTATAAAACAGTATGATCGCATTGCAATAACATTCCATTTAAGGTCAATAGACAATATTATATTATTGACCAGGCCTAAGCATTTGTGCATAAAAATATTATTTCATAGATTTATTTCACAATGCTTCAGCTTTTCCTCCTTGTGTAGTGTTAGTCCACAGTAGCTATAGAAAAAAGAAAAAAAAAAGATCTTGCCACATGGAACTAAAATCCAGCGGAGACAGATATTCAGCCGCTGTGGCACAAAGTGTGCTGTAAGGTCTCATGTAATCCTGCGTCTCAACAGGCTCCAGATGCCAGCATTTACCCGTAGGCCTCTCTGTCAGCCCAGACCTTTCCCTGGCTAGAGAGGCATCTTGGGATGAGATGTACCCACAATGCCAAGAAGACAGGTGTTCTCTGCCAGCTGTCAGTGCAGCCTTTTTTTCTTCTGCCTTCTTGCGTTACACAGTTGCATATTATCTATTGTCTGTCACCAATGGCATGATAATGTAATACTAAAAGTTACCACACTGTGCAACTTCCCTTTAAACAACTTAACTGTATAGATTTGACGTGTTTGCTGAGCTGCATAGTTACTATAAAAGCCTATAGTATATACAATATATACAATATCTCTACTTCACTGTATATGTAAACAATGGTGTGGAGGATTTAGAAGATCTGCTAGTTATTCTTTGGAGCATTAACAGAAG